>NC_056577.1:23685875-23933375 GCF_018340385.1 Cyprinus carpio | reverse complement strand
TTGAATGCAATTTAAAAACCGACCTTGGCAAGTTATACAACGTGGAAAACTTCGCATGCATGTGAGAACAGCTAGTTCTGAAGGATGACTTAAAGCAGCAAATTCGTGCTAATGAAGGAATTATTATATTCAAAGCAATGTAAACGGGTGTAATGGCAATGCGTTATCTTGATAGTATTGCTGCGCATCAGCTCATCTGTTGCGGCAATTTCCAACTGCGACATCATCCAGCCACAGCGACAGTATCGCTTCTACAGTTTTATCAGCACTTTTAAAGTTACTGCTTTAGAGATTGAACTAACTTCTCCAACCAAATACTGTTATGTCAGATATGTACGTAACTAATTCACAACAGAACGTGCAGTACGTGTGTAATGATTCAGGTCGGATACCTGTTTTTCTATGTGCGTTTGGGTTTGCAACACAGTTTGGAACACAGTGCATATTAAGTATTTTACCTGATGGAGACCTGTATGTTTTATAAAACCTGCTGATGAAAGTAGAACTTTATAAATGCTTTATTATAAGCCTAATAAAATGTAATAACCCTGCTATATGATGTAAATTAACTTATCATTATTACTATTGTGGGTCATATAGGAGAGAGAGTGTGTGACTCAGACCTGAAAGCACATTGTGCCGTTGGTATGTTGAGAATCTGTTGTAGTTTGCATTGTTTGTTTAACATGTCTGTTGAACTAGGCTAGGACTTTTTCCACTGTTCCTAATGGACAACTAGTTAGGGCATGTCAGACAAGCATGGTCAAAAGTAAACAACTGGTCATATTAATTCTCATATTTTCTAGTTGTTTAGGTAGATGTCAGATTACAGACCTTAAAAAAACAATGTAATAGTTACCCTTGTCCTATGTTGGATTGGCTAATAGGTTTGCAATGCCTAGGACTAGTTGTACCAGAGAATGTGTTTGTGTGGATGTAATGCAGTTGGTAGAAGTGGTTGTTTTAAGAACGATGCTCTATTGAGCAAATTCAGGTTTGAGATTTTCTAATTTGAGTGGAAGTAGTATGAGCTAGCCAACCATGTAACAAGATTAATTGTGATACCCTGGAATAAAAATCAAAACCCTCTTTTCCCTTTTATTTAGTACCATTATCTTTCGTATGTACATTACTGTTCGAAAGTTTGAGGTCAGTCCTATTTTTAAAGAAGTAAATACTTTATTAAGCAAGGACACATTTAATCAAAAGAGACAGAAATTATCTATTTTAAATAAATACTGTTCTTTTGAACTTTCTATTCATCAAAGAATCATGAAAAAAGATTATTCTTTCCACAAAAAAATTAAGCTGCATGAATGTTTTAAACATTGATAATATGTTTATTGAGCTCCAAAATCAGTATTAGAATGATTTCTGAAGAATCATGTGACGTTACTGAAAATTCAGCTTTGCCATGAATAATTATATTTTAAAATATATGAAAGTAGAAAACAGTTATTTTAAATTGTTATAATATTTCACATTATTACAGTTTTTACTGTGTTTCCGATCAATTAAATGCAGCCTTGGTTTTGAGCATAAGAACATTCTTTCAAAAACATTAAAAATCTTACCAACCCCAAACTTTTGAACTATAATGCTCACTATCTTCCCCTCTCTCTTTATTTTTGTTAGTCTTTTTTGATTTTCCTTGCAGGATAAATAGCTGAAAGTCAGTGGATTTGTTTTCTGCTGAGCTCCATTATGGGCTGCAGTAGCAAAATCTATATAGTCCTATACTGGATGTTTACATGTTCAGTATAGTACAAAATACCCACGCACCTGTATGTTATGTCCATAACCGTGATTGATTCTGAGTCTGTGTAATGCTGGACTTCCTTTGTGCATGCCTCGCTTTATGATATGTTCCTTTTGTTTAAAGGAACTGGATTGTGATGTTTAGGTTGTTATTGTGGCGGTGCTCATTTCAGAGGCTGGAATGTGTGTGCCTGTGTGTAGTTTCTGTAACTCTAGGCAGAAGCTGTGAGGCCTTGACTGTAGCCCTGTAGAGAGGCCCATTGAAGGGGAAGTTGGCTCTGTATGTGTGTGTATGCGTGTGTGTGCATGCAGACCACTGGGATTGGACACAGGGTAGAAAGACCCCCTGTACGGAACGAGGGAAAAGGGAGGAAAGAGGAAGGAGGAGTCAATATCACTTTTCTGGTCATGTGTGTGTTCTTGCCCCGTGTTTTGCATGGACTGAGTGAGTGAGTGAGTGAGTGAGTGCTCGTGTTATGGCAAGGGTAACTAAAGACGAATACGTAAAAAGACTATTCACAGCTGAGAAAGGTTTCAGCCTAAAGTAAACAGCCTAAATTTGACTTTTGTAATGTAACTTGTTGGCCTGATGTTTGTTTATTTACTGTGGCTAATGTTTTACAGTGCTATCTTTGTCTTTGCATCTTTTTAAAATAATATTTGTTTGCTTATGGTGAATTTAACAGTTCAGAAATAATTGATGTTCAGTGTAAGGAGGTTTTTCAGCATGATGGAATGATAAATGATTAATGTATGTCTTTGAGCAGCGCATCTTCCGCTACTGTGGATTGGTACTATTTGCTCAGTGCCTGACATTGCTATATATGGCTTAGCTAAACCTATGTGGACTGAGAGTCAAATAGACTGAAATAACACAGAAAATGTATGATTTTTTTTTTTTTTTTTTTTTATCTCTTTCCATTGCATTGATTTCTGTAAGATCCTCTAGTTACTTTGGATAGTCCTTCAATATACAAGGGTTATTATATACAGTCAGCCAGGGTGATCAGGAAGTGGAAGGATCTTGTCATCCTAATTACATACTTACCAAGTAAATACATAAATTATACTAAAGTTTAGTGGTCATTACACAAAAATAACTGACAGCAGGGTGCAACGATTGGCCAATCAGAGGTAGATGTTGCTCAGCCTCAATTTAGGTTCTTCTTCACAATGTTTTTTATTCTGAACTGTGATAATTCTGTCTCATCAAGATTTTGAGATGCACATTTGTCCCTTATTTTAAAAGTTTTCTAATATACACTGTCAGCAAAAAAAATGTTGTCACTGGGACAGTACTCTAAAAGCTAAAAGCTACATCTTTGTACCTTATTTACCCCTAAATGGTACCTAATAGGACCTTAAAGGTGCATGTTAGTACCTTAAGTGTATATTTTGTACTATTGTAATATTTTGTAACTGGAGGGTACCACTCCAGTGACAGCTTTGTGCCTTTTCTTCTGAAAGTAATGTTAAATAAATGAATAAATTCTGAGATTAAAGTAAAATAAAAGTAGAGAATGTTGCTGCAGTCTCCACTGTATTAAAAGGATGGTTCACCCAAAAATGAAAATTATGTGGTCATTTACTCAGCCTCATGTTGTTTCAATCTGAGTGACTTTCTTTTCTTCAGTGGAACATAAAAGAAGATAATCTGAAGAATGTTGGTAACCAAACAGTTTTGGTTACCATCGATTTCCATTGTATGGACAAAAATGTACATGCATTTCTCAAAATATCATCTTGTGTGTTTCACAGAAGAAGGGGAGTCCTACAGGTTTGGAATGACATGTTTGTGAGTACATGATGACCAAACATTCTTTTTTGGGTGAACTGTCCCTTTAGGTTGTGTTTATGTTGAAGTGATTTTTGGATGTGATGTTGGCCTACATGGATCGAATTTGTTTTTCTCCTGAATATTAGGCTACCACATTTCTTGGGGTTAAATCTAAACCAGATTGATTTCTACACATATACTAGCTGTTCCGGCTCCTTATGTTAATGCTGCCTGTGGTTGAATATCTACAGTAGTATAAACAATTACTTATACATTTACATAACGTGTATGTTTTACCCTATGCAAATAGAAATCTCTGAAAGAATCCGACAGTAAAATGACTTTACCATGTCCTCATAGAGTGTTGCTTGGCATGAGTCTTAGTTTGTATTTGTGCGGTGTACTTGTGGAATTTTGTGTGTTGTGTGTGTGAGAGAGAGACTTTGTGTGTGAGTGTGTGGCAGTGTTATAATCTGGCAGTGTGTTCCAGTAGGGTTCGTGTGAGGACAGCAGCAGTTTCTGTGTGTTCTGGACCCGAACTGACGCAACTGGCTCTGCGCATTACACATACACACATATTTCCTTAGCGTGTGTGAATGATGGAAATGTGTAGGACTGTTTGTCTCGAAGTCTCTGTCTGTTTTTATGCTGATCCGTGCGTGTCTTTATAGCCGTCAAAGCCAGTTTGCCGGGTTGATCCAAGTGTGAGAACATTTCTACAGGGCTTTAGTATGTGATGTTGCATGTGTTCCTGTGTTTTCCACATGGTCTCAATGCCAGGCCTGGCATTCCTGCCGCGTGAGTCTGTCTCTGTCTGTTGTCATAGCTAATGAAGGTTTATGAAACCCTGACAGCATCTCTGTCCTGTCCTGCGTACAGGCGCCCCTCAGCCTCTGCTGTAAGGGCTGGGGCGCTTTTCTCTGTTTACTTAAATTTATGACCTAACTATGCCTAAAAGCCACACTAGTTACAAAGTCAACCCGCATTATGCAGTTACTAGAAGTTTTTATCGCGAAGAAACCATAGTTACGCATGTCGATTGAAGTATCACCATAGCTACATGTTATAGATTTACTATAGCATGACCACTGTGTTACACAATAACCACTGGCAATATGTTATGGAATATGCTAACCTCTGGTTATCAGCAATGACTTTGCTCTCTGCATTTGTTTTCGAAAAGGAGGTCAAAGGCAATTCTCCCCATATTTTCAAACCGTTTTCAATTTCGATTAAAAGATAGCAATCATGCATGTTACTTTGAAGGCGATCTTCTCCACTTTAGTCATGTGGTACCTCATGTTCCTTTATATGATAAACAGGCCATTACACTCACAACCAGGTCATTCTTCTGAAGAGGGACAGTCTTTCTCGTACACCTTGGCCTACATACTTGTTAGTGCTATGTGATGCTTCATTCAGTTCAATCATTAACTCTGAACTACCTTAAAGGGCATCACAATCATACATATAGTGAGGCCGCAGTCAAAGTGTCAGTCTTGCCGTCTTCACATGTCCAGACCTGAAATATCCCGGGTGTTCTCAGATTTCTTAGATGCTTTATGGCATCAGATGAAACGTTAACCTGACCGGCCAATTAAGACACTTTTAACATTTTCTGAAAGTCTCTTATCTCCTTCATGCTATGTGTGCGTTGATAACAAGAGCCATATACTGAAGCTAATGCGAATAGCTGGCATCTCAGTGTGCACACACAGTTAATGATTTTGGAGACTTGTAAAAGCAAGGACTAAATTTACCTTACAATTGCTTTCAGAACGACTGCTTTTAGTGTACCTTTTAGAAGGAAATTGCGTTCATTAAAATATATGAATTCATCATGTTATGATTATCAGGAAAATAGTATTAATCAATGGATTTGTCCTTCTAACCTTCTTTTTGTTAAATCTATGTTTTGCACTTTACATGTTAAATTCATTTTAGATTACTGAGTGTAATGCAGAGCATTGCTCATAATATTAGTTGATGAGGACTATATTGTATAGCAAGGCTAATCACTCATAGCTACAGCTCACTTCACTAAGTCTACTTTATTATTTAACAGATTTTTTTTCCACACAGGCTGTTGAGAAATTAGGTACAATCCAGAATAATGAAACTCAATGACTTTTTTCCTGCACTTGAGTGCATAGAGATGTGAATGCTTATGTAAGCAAGTGTGAAGTAAAAGTGACCTAAAAAAGTATAAGAATTGCATTACTTTCTTTGAAATAAATACCAGTCTGTTTTATATTTTCTTATATAATGACAGAGACATTTAAAGAGTATGTTTGCACCCACTGTAAGCCTGTACTTCAAAGTTCACATTTTTTATTATTGTTTATTTATTAATTTAACGTTGATTTATTATTATATGATTTACTTCTGTCCCCCTTTTTGAATCTGCCTGAATATTGACAAGCAAAAACAATCATTATCATTACTGGAAAAGCCATGAAAAATAGCAACATCCATCTGCAGGTTACCTTCAAAAATATGCACATAAGTAGTGCCATGTTTGTGGATGACTGCCAACTAAATCTTCACAAACAGTGATTGCAAATGTTTCACACATTTTGAATAGATGAATAAATGAACAGCCCAATTTAGAGAAATGCATGATTATGTGCTGAAGTGTTTTGAAATGGTTTTATTAGTGTGAGTTTTCTGTGTGCATTAGAGTAATTTGAGAACTTTCTCTTGAAGAGGTTACGTTGTGTGTGTGTGTGTGTGTGTACACTATATGAAGCTTTTCCTCACAACATACTGAGTGAAAACAGGAAAACTGTGACATCACCCTCTATGCTGAGGTATGTTTATTTGGTTTGCACTCTTCCTGTTTGTACACATTGAGTCGTGATGTTCCTGCGACCTTTCACATAGATCTCCACTTTATTGTTGATTCCATGTATTACGGTTAATCGCATGCATTTATCATATACACATTTATTGTGACAATATTCTTATCACCTGATGCTTTTTAGCTGTTTGAGTTGGTGTCTCACTTTGACCTCTGACTCATTTCAGCATGGTTGCTGTTCCTCATGGGTTGCTCAGTGGGGCTATATAATGATGTTATGTTTTTTTTTTTTTTTTTTGCTGACCTTGTTCTTTTTTCTTTTTTTTTTTCAAAGAAGGCTTTTGATGGAGATATTGAAGCTGACATCTGTTTGTTTTCATTTGCACGGTCTCCTACAACCACTCCAATCCTCCTGCCCTTCCTCGATGGTGTAGCACTGATAGCTAATTAATATTCCCCTCTATCTCGTACGCTCTTTATCAATGCGCATACATTAGTGATGTTTATATAAAGATCTCTGTGTTTCCCCCCATTCAGTTTGTGATACTGGCCTCATAGCTTTAATCAGAATGATTTATTGTTCTATTAAAGAATTGTTAATTATTCAGCACTCGCTGAAGAACGTCAGTTATGATTTGTGGTTTTGTTATTCTGTCGGTCTGTGCTGAAGAAATAAGGAATGTCCTTTTTTTTTAATTCCTGCTTTATATACACTACCAGTCAAAAGTTTAGAATAATCACAATTTTTGGGGGGTGTGTTTGAAAGAAGTCCTTTATGCTGAACAAGCCTGCATTTATTTGATCAAAAATGCAGTAAAAACAGTATTACTGCATAGTATTATTTCAATTCAAAGTAAGTTTTTTTTTCTGATTTAGTATATTTTAAAATGTAATTTATTCATGTGATGACAAAGCACTTCAGTCTTCAGTGTCATTGATAATGGTTCAGTCTTCCGTTATTAATAATGGTTCTTGTTATTATCAAGGCCGAAAAATAGTTTTTGATGCTTAATAAATATGTTGATATGCTTGATACTTGGATATACATAATACTTGATACTTTTTTCAGGATTCTTTAATGAATAGAAAGCTCAAAAGCATTTATTTGAAATAGAAATATTTTGTAACAAATGTCTTTACTGTCACCTTTTATCAATTTAATGCGCGCTTGCTAAATAAAAGTATTCATCAATTCAGTTTTGTCATCACAGGAAAAAAATACAATTTAAAATATATTCAACAAGAAAACGGTTCTTTTAAATTCTTAATTAATGTTGTATTCTTATGTTCCCATCATCCACATAAATGCACAACTCTGTATGTTTACCCTATTTCTCCTCCTCCTCCTTCGTCTCCTATAGTGATGGAGTCAGCCGTTAGTACATCCACTCAAGTGCCAGATGAGTTTGACCGTAATGTTCCACGGATCTGTGGTGTGTGTGGAGACAAAGCCACTGGCTTTCATTTTAATGCAATGACCTGCGAGGGCTGCAAAGGCTTCTTCAGGTACACATGCACGCACTTTCTCTCATCCAATTTGGTATTCGCACATTTACACCGATGTTCATTAAGAAACCCATTAACACATATTATCTGTAACCAATGTGATACCGCCGTACTATTTTTAGCATTTTTGCGTGCGTGTGCATTAGGCGCAGTATGAAGCGGAAGGCCAGTTTTACCTGTCCCTTTAATGGAAGCTGCACCATCACTAAAGATAACCGTCGCCACTGCCAGGCCTGCAGACTCAAGCGTTGCCTGGATATTGGCATGATGAAAGAGTGTGAGTTACTAGCCAACATGACACATCTCAGAACACTGATTACTGGGAGCCAAGATATACTTTGTTTTATCATGTTTAAATTATAGTTTAGATTTTTATTTAAACTTATTTTCAAAAGCTTCCAAATGTCATTTTTGTGATCTTGAAGGGTTCTGCAGGAATGGCATGCTATTTGTATGGTTGTTCCAAACAAAAGCAAGTAAGATGATCCTCTCACAAAAGGCCCTGAAAGGCAGTCAGCAAAATGATACTTAGGATAAGGAAGTAGTTTCACCATTTGTGAGCACATGAACCTGAGTGGCAGCTCTTTGCGAATCATTTTGAAAGTGAAAGGTGCTTCAGAATATGGATTTCACAATGTTTGATTGCTCTTGTGTTTTGAAGAATCATCATTGGAAATTATAGCTTGTACGTTATCACTTTTTTTAAACAAACATCACATGCAGAAAGATAAGATATAATTGAATTGTCATAAAAAGGCAATATTTGATGCAAATGGTTTAATGTCCCCAACAGTTGTAATAGCTATAAACCTGAATATTTCTTTAAACCTAAAAAGTTTCATTTTAATTTAGAGAGACTGAAAATGAATAATAATAATGCTTAGATTAGTGGGGGGAAGGAAGAGAAATATCCAATAGAAAGGGAAACAAATGTTCAGAAAATCTGGTTCCATTTTTTTTTTCAGAGATTTCTACAAGTAAAAATGGTCTGATGGAATTGTTCTCCCCATTGTCAGTATCTATGACTCTGAATTAAATTAAAGCTATTGATTAAACTGAACTCTTATCAAACTGTACTAAAGTAAATTATAATGAATTATGGTTGTAATATAATACTGGAGAACAACATACGATTTTAGTTTCTCATTTTTTAAATCTGTATTTTACCTGTAATAAAATTATATTACATGAGCATAGTAATAATACTCATCTGTCTTTTTCCTTCAGTTATATTGACGGATGAGGAAGTTCAGAGGAAAAAGGAGCTGATCCAGAGGAGAAAGGATGAAGAGGCGCAGAAGGAGGCGCAGAAGCCCCGGCTTTCAGAGGAGCAGCGCAGCATCATTGATACGCTGGTGGATGCGCATCACAAAACCTATGATGATTCCTACTCTGACTTCTCACGCTTCAGAGTAAACTATTCATCTGATTTTTCTCTGTTCTCTTTCTCTCTTCTGCATACCATTCAACCAGTTTAAACCAGTTTTAAGATGTTCTTGAACAGTGGGCCCAGTGAGGTTTTGGACACTTAAGTGATGCTTAATGTTGCCTGCATTAAGTATCAAACTAAGCGGCACCTGTTTATTTACAGTGTGTTCATATGTTTATGTGTGTTTTGTGTTGCAGCCTCCAGTTAGAGAGGGTCCAGTTACACGTAGTGCCAGCCGAGCCGCGTCTCTTCATTCACTATCAGATGCCTCATCAGACTCCTTCAGCCACTCTCCAGGTGACACACAAACGCACATGCTTATACACGCGAAACAAATGCACACAAACACCTGTAAAGTTTCTTCTGAGAAATGTTTTTCAGCCCAGTCTGAGGCGCGGGCAGGCATGTGTGTTTATGTGTTAGAGGGTTTTATGTCTTATATGCACAGCAGGCTCTGTCCATCTCACCATGCCTGACGTCACAGGAGAGACACTCTAATGACAAACAGACTGTTCACATGCATACGTGTGTGTACACACACACACACACACACACACACACACACACACACACACACACACACACACACAAACACAAACATATGGCTCATCCTGGAAGCAGCAAGTTATTTTTGTAACTTTAAATATGACATTAATCATAAACTCGCTATTGTGGTGGGGGTATGACCATAATCTTATAGCGCACACTACGAGTACTTTTTTATGATTTTTTAAATAAATAATATTACCATTTGGAAAACTCTGTTTTTAATAATATTTTCTGATTGCTGCAGATTTTATTAAGCTTACATAAATTTTTTTTGTCTACTCGCTTTGTTTTGCAGCTCTGATATGTTGACACTGTTTGCTCTTTAGGCAAAGTGTAAATTAGAGAATTATTCTGCTATGTTGACAGCTTTGCTTATTGTTATGAAGGTGTTTGCAAGAGTGCAGAACACAGTACACTGTGAGTCAGTGAGGCTGTGCTGAGCTGCGGACTCAACCAGTCATGTTTACCTGTGTACGAAACATGCACGAAAGATGTCTTCTGTGATTTTAGTGCAAGCTTTGGTGAGCATTTATTACAAAAATAAAAATAAAAAATCAAATGCAGTTTACAGTGTCAAGAATATTTCCCCCAAAATTGTGCATTCATAATATATGACAGCAAATTGAATGTAGACTAAATTGCTGAAATCATCTTTTCCACAATATTTCCTTACAATTGACTAAACCATTAAAAACAGAAGTTGTTTGTTGTCTGGTTGTATTATATAAGCATGTTGGCAGATTTTGAAATGGACACAAGGGGGAGATAATGCTTCTGTTAATCAGCTAAGTGGACACAGTTATCGGCCAATGTCTCAAAATAGTGTCATTTATTTTTTTCTGGGCCTTTGTTTTAGATTTTTACTTGCCTTACAGGCATTTTCACAAGCCCGCCACAAAAATAGTTAATTTCATTCAATGCAAAGAACTACAGTCAAAATCAAGGAATGATCACTTTTGTTTGCATCTGTTTCGGAGTGTAAATCCCTTAGTCAGCTTTCATGGGATGGGCGTATCGATATATCGATACTGATGTGAGTATTGAAAGTAACAATACTCAAATAAAAATTTTGATACTAAGGTGTGTTTTTTTACCAGTTGTTTTGTTTATTTAACAAAAAGTATAATGCGTACAATATGCATTGAATTGGACGGATAACCTATGTTAGCGAATAATTGAGTAGGATGGAACTATTTTCCTGCTCATCTGAATACATGCAAACATTGCAAGACAGAACCAATCAATCACAGAGAGCATTCATTCACTGCTGACATTCAAACATTGCATGCATTTGCCAAAACAAAAGTGTCAAAAAACATATATGTTTTGAGTAATTTCTCAATAAACAAATTGAAATTGTAGCCTACATAGTTTGTGCAATTACATTTATTTAAATTGAACATTAAAAGTTTATTTTGATTATGTTCTATTCTGTTATGTTAATATAAATCATACGAACTATGGTTTTACTAAAGGGACTGTAGTTCAACTATAGTATTTGTAGATTTCCATGGTTACCACTACAGTAAACATATTTTAACCATGTGTAAACAAAAATATTACCTAATAAGTTGCAAGTAAAGCATATTGAATGTTGGTATGCATTTCAAATGTAATGTTAAGTGGGTAGCATTTCACATTTTACTCTTAGTGATTTAATCATTTAATACATTTCATACATTTTAAAGTTCAGTTTAGAAGTATCCTATCGGTATCGATATCAATGATACTGTTCTTTAAAAGTATTCTTTTATAATATAGAAAAAAATAAATAAAGTGCTATCGTCCATCCCTAGTGTTCAGAAAATGCTGGAAGAATTCCAGTGTACTTTAAATGTTGAGTTTGAAAGGTTGCTTAGATGAAGCAAAGCATTGATCTTTTTTGTTGTTGTTTTTTTCTCTCTTTTTCTGTCTCTCTCTCTCTCTTCACATCTGTAGAGTCAGGAGATCGTAAGATGAATCTGAGTAATCTGTTGATGATGTATCAGGAGCAGGGTTTGAGCTCCAGTCCAGACTCAAAGGAGGATGAGGGCACTGGTCTTTCCATGCTTCCTCACCTGGCTGACCTTGTTTCCTACAGCATTCAGAAGGTCATTGGCTTTGCCAAGATGATTCCAGGATTCAGGTATTTTTTTTGTGTGTCAGGAAAATTTCAGAATTTAAAAAACGTCTCTTTTTTTAAAAAAAATTCATGAATTCATTTTATTTGGAATGGCAGGAGGATGGATTTACTGAATTGCAATTTAAAGAAATTCAACAGTCACCAGAAGGAATTCAGTTTTTTACAGCAGTAATTAAGTAGTGTTTTTAATTTTGCATATTTGAATTTTACTGTACAACATCGGAAAATATGTACTAGTTTTCAAAAACTCAATATGCTATACAGTCAATAAAAAAATTTAAAAAATCGAAGTAAATTAGAGCATTCCAGGACATGATATACATATGCTTAGTTCAGCTGAATGGAGCTGTTCTAAAAGGAATAGTTCACCCAAAAATGAAAAGTTGCTATTAATTTACTTACTCTCAGGCAAAAAAATTCAAGATGTAGGTGACTTTTTCCTTCAGTAGAACAGTAAAGAAGATTTTAGCTGAAACCATGGTCCTTGGTGATTCATAAAATGCAATTTAATGGCTAAAGACTATTTTTTTCACTTTGGATGCTTTAGACAAGTAAAACATCTTTCACTTCATTATTGGGTGCTTTAATAATACAATTGCGTATAAATTGTCAATGTCATTAGCTGATTACATAAACAAATTGATGAATCAGTTATTTGAACCAGTTCATTGAAACAAACTGTCCAAAAAGAATCAGATTTCCTGGTTGCCTGAGTCTGTGGGTTATAGATAATCATGTTGTAAATAATCTTCAGTTTCTTGCAATAACCCGTCAGGAGCCACAGGTATTGTTTTTGTTGCCTGTATATGTTTTTTTATGTGATGGCAGCCATTCACTTGCATTTTATGAATCTCCAAGGACCATTTTTCAGCTACAAATCTTGTTCTGCTGAAGACAAATAGTACCCTACATCTCGAAAGCCCTGAGAGTGAGTAAATTAACAGCAATTAATTTAGATTTTTTTGGTGTACAAAACTAAAATTTTTGTTGGTCTTTCTTGAGCAAGGATGATCTCTACATTCCTTTTATCCATTTTTGTGGTGCTTGTTTGTGGCCTTTTTCCCAAAAGGATAATGTTAACATGACTATCATCGTTTTAATTGCCTCAGGAACATAAAAATATGTTTGACCTTATAGACTGTCACTCACTGTACATGTTTCTTGCCTGCCTCTGTGAACTTCCATGTATTTCCCAGCTTCCTCAGAATGTGCGCACATACATATGCATGATGGACCGCATGTTGCTGTGGTAACCATAGGAGTGTCATGTTATCTGCACTGAATGCACCCACTCCCTCTACATCTGCCATTCACAGAATCCAGCATGAGCCAACATTTGATGTGTGTGCATTTGTGTCTGTTTGTGTGTCTCAGAGAGCTGACAGCTGAAGATCAGATTGCTTTGCTCAAGTCCAGTGCTATAGAAGTGATCATGCTCAGGTCCAACCAGTCTTTCAGTCTGGAGGACATGAGCTGGAGCTGTGGAGGACCCGAGTTTAAATACTGTGTGAATGATGTCACGAAAGGTACACACAAACAGACATACATTGTTTCATGCAGAGGCTGCAGTTGTGCTGTTGTTTATTAAAACTAAATTAAAAATCATTTTCATTAGTTAAAATAAAGCTGAAAAGAAAATTATAAATGTTGCCTTGGCAACTAACTGAAATAAAATGTTTGATGTACTAATATTAATAAAACTAAAACTGAAACTGAAACAAAAGGTAATTCAAAATATTGATAAATAACATACTAGCACATAAACATACAAAAATAATACTGAATAGGTACATATTATGTCAAAGCTTACTTGGTTACATTTGCATTTTATTGGATGTCAGCAGTGGGTTTGGTGATTTTTGTGAAAGTTATGTAAGGTGATTATTTTTTATTTATTTTATCAAAATAAGTTTTCTGCATGGAAACTAGATACTGTCTCCAAAAAATGTGGACACTAAGCCAAAATTAAAAAATGTATTAATATCTTTGTTTTGGGTAGCAAAATCTAAAATAACAAACTAAGAAGAATATAGCACAAACATTAATTGGTAAAATTTTTGCAAAGTTCACATGCATCAGGTATAATTAACTAATATATGGCATTTATCTAGGCTAATGTTTTAAATTGTTAATGTATACATAATGTATACATATTTCATTTTAAATGTTATAAATTAGCATAAATATAGACCAATACATGAAAGTTTTGATTATTATAGTTTCCTGAAGTTTGTTACATTTAAATGAATGATGAATTAAATATAATTAGTTATAATAATTACTGTATAATAATGATCTATTATTAATTAATAAGTAATTATAAAACAAAAGATACGGTTTTCAAAAATGAAATCAAAAAGGCTTTTAATCACTTTCTGGTTATCAAACATTGTGACCAAGGTTGTGACTATCAGTGTGATGAACAACAGTTGTAGTTAGTCTCTGTTAATAATGAGCCTAATGGAATCATCCTGATTTTGTGTATGTTTGGGGGCACAGCTGGACACACTCTGGATCTGTTAGAGCCTCTGGTGAAGTTTCAGGTGGGCTTGAAAAAGCTCAACCTACATGAGGAGGAACATGTGCTGCTGATGGCCATTTGCCTGCTGTCTCCAGGTCAGCGTGTATCCCATGTGCACCAAGCATTAGACAGACTGAGACGTCATCCGTGAAACAAGCCTGTGCTTGCGAACAGAAATCTCACTTGTCTGTGTTTGTGTGCTCGTAGACCGGCCTGGGGTGCAGGACCACGAGCGAGTGGAAGCGTTGCAGGACAGGTTATCTGAGGTTCTGCAGGCGTATATCCGTGCGCATCACCCGGGGGGGCGTCTGCTCTACGCTAAGATGATCCAGAAGCTGGCGGACCTCCGCAGCCTGAACGAAGAGCACTCCAAACAGTACCGTTCCCTTTCTTTCCAGCCCGAACACAGCATGCAGCTGACCCCTCTGGTGCTGGAGGTGTTCGGTGGACAGGTCACTTAGCAAGTTCACCCAAGTCGGAGCAAGACATGCGGGTCAAACAGTGTGACCCGGAGGATTGTGGAGTGGAGTGAATGTACGGACAATCACCTTAAAATGCATACAGAATTTCCAGGATGAAGTTTGTGTGTGTGTGTGTGTGTGTGTAAGTGTATCCCTCATCATTTACCGATCGGCTAGGGAGTGCCATAGATGTTATATGTAAGGAAGACATTCTCATGAGAATGTAATATGGTCATGATGTTTTTCACTGTGGCAACTCATTACAGTATATTTTACTGTAGTATCAATAGCCAACAGTATTACACTGCATGTGTAAGATGAGTGTGTGAGCGTGCGGTCCTGTTCTAAACCTCTGCATGGTCCCCAAAGCGCTGTCCACAACTGCTGATGTCCTGTCTCTTCACCTCCTGCCTTTAAATGCACAGGGTTTAAAGTACTAATGCAAGCACACAGCTCTAACTCACCCCTCGCCTAGCCACTTAACCAATCAAACGGCAGCTCTGCACCATTTTCCTCTGCCTCCAGAGCTCTGATAGGTCGCTGAACAATGGCTGTCTTCTCTCCTGTTATTTGCCTGTGCAGTGATTGGCCAATAACCTTACGCCTCCGCAAAGTGGTCAGTGCAGCATTAGCGCTCGCCACGCAGCTAACCTGTAAATAAGACTCAGTATCTATATTCGTAACTTTTCAAATCAGTGTAAATAGAGTTTGATATAAGCGCTTCTTGTGGCTAATGGTAGAATCTAGCAGAGGGAGACCCTGCAGCCCTGGCTGGTTATAATGAATAAGTAAACAAAGACTACGATCTAACTGCGTTTATAAAAACATACAGGAAGTGGAATCATGAATTACATTTTAAAAAACAGCTTTACCTCCGTTCTTTACTGTATATTGTCGTAAAGTCCTGTAGGTTACATATTTCTCAAATCTTTCATTCTATCATTCATAGTTTTTTTTTTGTGGGGGGGGGGGGGGGGGGTTAGTTCAACTAAATATTTTTTTTTTCAACGTTTTACCCTTCGTTATCCACCTTTTTTTTCTTTTTCTAATGACACCACTAACAAAATCCTGAATGCTTTTTTTTTATCATGAATTTAGTTTATTTAATTTTTTTATTTATAGCACATTTCACACAAGCAAGTTACACAGCTAAAATACAAATGTCTGAGTCATATTTCAACCCAAATGAAAAGAATTTCCCCAGATGTAATTTTAATTACTCTAATATGACAATGGATATTACAATTATATATTATTTACATTTTAAATAATATATATATATTTTCTCCTAATATTAAATTAATGAGGTTTTTTTTTTCACATTATGGTATTCAAAAATAGTGGGAAAACATTCTTAATAAATAAGATGAATTGGAATACTTAAAAAAAAATCATAGTTTCATAATTTGGAGTGAATTATGACCTATGAACTGTTGTATCTTCCTGACAGGTTGAGGGAGATTCATCTAATAACTGTTTGTTTTGCTTTGTGAGATAATACTACATTACATTTTTAAAGTAACTAAAAGCAGCATGCTGGGTAATTTATGATTTAAATTTTTGTCATCTGTAACTGTGGTGTTACATGCTTCCTGAGTATATTTGATATTTTGTTGGCACAGGGAAGTTCTTCAATGCATATTCTGATTACAGCATAACACAACTCAGCATGTTCTTCTCTTATGCTGGTTGTTATTATCTAAACAGTAATAATTATCTAAACATGTCGGGCATGGTATAAACCGTGTTAATATCAAATTAGCCACTGCCTGCATTGTGTCCTCTAAAACAAACATAACTGCCTTAGCTTGGCCTCAGCTGTTCACAGTTATTCACTTTGATCTTTTTATGCTTTTTAATTATGTAAGAGTCATTTTCTCTACTGTGTAAAATATCTGTAAGTGATATTTGCGAGACTGTCGTCAAGGGCTCCTTGAGACGCAATATAGGGCTGATGCTTACAGAGCGCTATCACTGTTGCTTTATTTATCTTGTTCTCTTGGTTTCTCCACAAGCTTTTTTTTAATCACGTCTGATTCGTATGAATCTTCTTCTGAGTCAGGGCTCAGGGTCATTAGGAAAAACTTTTCTGTGGTATGAGATTTAATCAGTTTAATGAAGATTGTCTGTAGGTGTGAGTTTGGCGTCAGAACTGGGTCGAACGATTTAATGATCATGTAAGCTGAATTTAACTACCTGGAAACTGCGGTCGCTCGGAAAGGAGAGCGCAGTGCGTGTCTGTGTCTGTGGAAGCGTGTGTTTATGAAGTGAGGGCAATGTATAGCATTTACCTATACACCAAGTATATTCATATATAATTGGGTGTCGCATAATTGGCCCAGCCTTGATGGGAATGTGTGTTTGTGTGAGAAGGTTATCGTTTCCTCATTATATTACTATTCAAATAACTTAGTCATGGCACTTAAGATTAAATGACATGGAAGGTTTGCTATATATATCTATGAGTATTACTTTGCAAATGTAAAAGATTAAAATATTTTCTTGTAGACTAGTTTTGATATTCTGGTATCAGTGTACAGGTGGTGGCACAGGGCAGAGGGTTGTTTCTTTATGTGTGGGTAGGTATACAAATGTCGGAAAGTATGATTGAATGCTAACCTCCTGCCCAGTGCGGGCATATTATATATATATATATATATATATATATATATATATATATATATATATATATATATATATATATATATATATATATATATATATATATATATATATATATATATATATATATACACACACATTTCTTTCATGATCGTATTGCTCTCATTCAACTGTCTGTTTTATCGTTTTCATGCCTTCTGTCTATTCTAAGCTGCTCAGTACTTTGTGGGATGAGGGCGTACACTCAATTTTGAACTGGAAAACTATGAAATCTTCCAGTCTTGAGCATTGTTGTAATCATTCACTCACTTGTTTCATTCTGATTTCATGAAGAACGAGTGAGAATATCCCTGCAGCACTTACCATAAATATAGATCAGACAAACCAGGACAACATGTCACATTTAAACAGCTGCGAAATATACAGTATGCATGGTGATGATGATGATGATGATGATGATGATGATGGCGAGACATAAGAAAGACGAAGATGAAATTGATGTTGGTCTCTTTTCCGAGTCCAAAATGTAACCATAACAAACTACCTCTCTGGGGAACAGACACATTTGATTTGTATTTTTTTTATGATTCATGTTTGTATTTATTGCTGTGCAGTGGCTCACATGGACAACCCAGTACCTCATGTATGAATATCACTTAACAACAAAGACGCCTTAACAGCTGTTATATCAGAATTTTTTTTTTTTAGAATAATATTATGTGTGTGTACAGTATTTGTATCCTTAGCTTTCTTCAACATGCTGAAACATTCACATACACGGACAGACAACCTTCACAAGAAAGCTGAAAGCTGTTAAGGTGTGGTCACTTCCATGATTGACAGTGTTCAGTTGCTGCTGGGATTGGTTGGCCATCCTCAGGCCCCTCCCCTTCTTTATTCTGACTGCTCAGTTGGATTTTGCTGCTCCGCAAAAATAACTACACAAAACCTGTCAGAGCATGGCCTTCTCTCTTTTTCTCTTTTTAAACGGTGATGTGTCAAGCGGACATCATCTACTCTGCAAATCACACTTGCTCAAACTTTACCTCATACAAAAACGCATATACACTCTACAGTCAATACCTCAGCCAGGTCAATCCTAAAATGGAGTAGATGATGCTTTCCAATTGATGATCGAGTCATCCGTGACAAAGAGGAAAATGAAGAGAGACATGCTCTTTACCTCTCTTCTTCTGCCTGGTCACCATTGGACAGGAGATCAATAGAAAGTTTGTGGCACTAAATGGCTCATAAGTGCAGAAGCACTTCTGTCTCTGAGTGAATGGGTACCATAAGGAAAACTGTAATACAAATGCTAGCTGTTTACTGAGGCTAAAAGTAGAATGCCTGCTTACCAGGACAAAACCAGTTGAATATGACCATTCATGAAACGGTTAAAATTGCCTGTTTTGTTTTCTTTCTTTCGTTTTTCTTTTTTTTTGTTTTACATCATAAAGTATTGTAAATTCATGTTCCTGATTTCATGTAATATTGGTCAAATGTTTTACAAATCAATAAAAAAATATAATAATAAACACTGGTTACTTTGATTTTCTGTCATATAGGGGAGAGTGCGGTAGGCTGTCAGCCTATTAATCTAGAAAAATGAAATATTTTTGTCAATATGTTAATAAAGGGCCCATCAAATATAGCTGCATGTGACTGATAAACAAATAAGCATCTTTTATGCTCAAGCCATTTTTTCTTATTAAAAATAATAAACTATGCCAAGGTATATATATATATATAATTTAAAGTTTTCCACTTTCTCAAAATGTATAATACCTACAGTGGGTATAGAAAAGAATCACCCCCCTTTAAAATAATAACATTTTGTTGCTTTGCAGCCTGAAATGAAGACGGACACAGCTTTTGTTTTATCCAGAAGCAACTTGTAACATCTAAGAGAAAGATATAACACCAACATGTCAGAAAAAAAAAAAAACATAATTGAGATTATTTTAAAGGGGGGTGATTCTTTTCTATACCCACTGTTTCTATATGATTATTGATAATTACAGGACACATTGAGAAAAATAATGCAATTGCTCAACCCGTACTCTATATTGTTGAGTGTTAGAATGGTCATTTATAACATTATACCAAACCATGCATTAATCTATCTAAATATGATGTATGCTTACTCATATAATAAAATATGGATGCCTGAGATTCACAATAGGTTATGAGAGATTCATTTCAGTTTTAAAACGTGTATAGTACACACATCTGGCAAAAATATACACTATAGGCCTATAAACATTTTTGTGTGCAGCATAGATATGAGGGTAAGACAGTCGAGTCCACGTCCATAGGCTACTAAAATGAAATGCTCACTTGCATTTCATGTTATGGTCATTAGATGGAGATGTTCTACACACACTTAGGCAGTCGGCCAGTGGGATAGACTGATACTGTCTTGAAGAGTATCAGCTGTGTGCTAAGCTATGTTACTTTTTTACTTCTCAACTGGTTGCAGAAGTTTCGCACACTGGATGAGAAGCGGCGTTATAATGCATTATAAATGTACCAAATCCTTGTTCTTGTACTACTACATTAAGTCTGTAAGATTGTACATTTTACATCCTAGTCAACATTTTAATAGGCTATTAGAAACAGTAATAATAGTAGGCTATTAGTTAGATGCCAGATATTATTTATTAAGCTTTGGATAGTAGATTTTTAGAATAGAGATCACGGTTCTCCCACGATTCTGAAAACAAAACATTAGACAAAAACAAAATAATATATAGGCTAATTCACTTAGGTTTCTTACAAACTATTTTGTTTATTGTTATAAATGAGTCTAAAATGTTATAAATGATCCTATTAAAAATATAAATATGCAAAAAAAAAACAATTTAAATACATGCATGAACGAATCTCTTGATTGAATGAATAAGACATCAAATGCATTTTAACAGTCATTGGTGGTCGCTACTGGATGCACTTAAGCTGCTGTGTTGTTATTGTCACAGAACCTACCAGCGCTGCTTCTCTTCACTGCCCTCAACAACTCCTCCCCGTGGCTTCATGGGATAGTAGCCTACGGAAGGTAGCCTACTGTTTTTGGAATACTGTGAATTCAGCCAAACTATTCATTGTGTGTACTGTTTTTAGACTAAATAGTATGGAAGTAGACATTTAAATAATTGTCTTCAAGTTGTCATATTGAGGAAAATAGATCTGAGAGCAACTACTGATCCAACAACAGCTGCAAGAGTACTTTCAACTCATTGTGGTGTGTGTGTGTGAGAGAGAGAATGAGTAGAGAAAAAAGTTTTTTCAGGGCACACATTCACAAGACGTTCATTAGCAGAGTGTAGGTTGATTTTCCTTGCCTTGCAGGGAACAGAAGATAAGAGGTGCCTAGTGCCACAGAGTAGATGGCCGGTCATTACTTCGAACCCAGGAGGAGAAGGAAGGGGAGACTGAGCCGAGGTTAGTGAAGCTATGATGAGTGTTAGATTTCACCTCAGATAGCTTACTTCAAACAGTCTCCAAAATCAGAGACGGGCCTTTTTTATATCTCTCCAGGCCTTGCTTGAGTTTTCGCACATGAGGCCCTGTATCATCAGCATTTTAAATAAGACCTTTGAGAGTCTTTAAAATAGTTCTCCCAACATTGGTGTCTCCTAATGCTTTCATAAACTTGCATGAGAATGACCGCTGCATTTGACCTTTGAAGCAAATCCTACATAAATCTAGAAAATTACATTAAAAAAGTAACTAAATTACAGATGAGACATTCAATGAAGTCATGTCTTATGTTGAACTTTATAAATAATAAATTGATTCTGGGTATCGATTATTATAGTAAGTTTCTTTATAGACTATTATATTAAAGTTTTCTCGACAACAAAGCTATTTAAACCTTTCACTGTTACTGCCTAGGAAAAAAGTTTATTTACTGACTTTAGTAACAACATAGTAAAAAAAAAAAAAAAACCCTATAGTGAGAACCTGTTGTTTACTGACATTGATTTGAGAAGAATACTCAAGAATATTGTTTTGAAATATCAAATGTGAAGTAAAGTTTTAAAAAGCCATCTTTTTGGAAAACAGTTCATTTAAAATCTACCATTACATAATTGAAACTAACGGTAACACTTTAGGTTAGGGAACACTACTCACTATTAAATATATTGCTTATTAGCATGCATATAACTAGCATATTGGCTGTTTATTAGTACTTAGAAAGCACATATCAATGCTTTATTCTTCATGACAGTATTTTAGATCCCTTAATCCTACCCCATACCTAAACATAACTACCTTACTAAATATTAATAAGCAGCAAATTAGGAGTTTATTGAAAGAAATATTTTTTTGTGTTGTTTACAGGTTTACCACAAATATATTGAGAAATGTTGATCCCCTAAAATTCACAGAATAGAATGAGTTTTGGGCAAGCTGACCTAAAAGGGTAGTGTTTGTGTGTGTGTGTGTGTGTGTGTGTGTGTGTGTGTGTGTGTGTGTGTGTGTGTGTGTGTGTGTGTGTTTGTGTGTGTGTAAACATGGGTTGAAATCAGGGTGGGGTGCTGCACGTATTTTAGATAAACTTGTGTGAAAGCTGAAAAGTTAATGGTTGTCTTTTCAGTTCCTGTCCCCTCTCTATTTCTGTCTGGGTGTTAAAACTGTGGCTTGTTGCCTTGGAAGTGTGCCCTAGCTGATATGAGTTTCCCGGTGAACATCAACATACTGTCTACTGAGAATTTTGTTAGTTTTATTATTAGCATCCCAAACCAGGTGTTTGCATAAAAACACAATCTGCATTCTATTCTTTTGTAATGAGTAGAATTTGGAACATCTATTGATAGTATTTCTTGAAACAACTGAAAAAGTGCTACTTGAAGTAAAGGCCTCTATGATTAGGAATAGTGAAAACCCCCCGCTGCATCATGTCTCCTCAGTCTGGCTCGTGCTCAGAATGTCATTGTGTCAGTGAAATGTCATTTACACACAAACACCGACACAGATATACAGACTTGGGCAAATGGAAAGGAATGCGGTGAGGTCAGCAGGGGTATTTACTGGAACAGCATAAAAAATAGTTTTCTTATATTCAGAAGATGAAGGGCACCCATGAGCTCTGCTCATTTTGTAAGTGAGTTTGGGGATGCATTTGCAGGTGGATGTGCAACTTGCCTGGAGTGGTTCGTATATGGGGTGGCCTACTCGTGCTTGTTTCTGAGTAAAACCACATTGTCCTCACTGCTGTCTCAGCAAAGGGCCCAGGTATCTGCAGAGACAAACCTGGATGGAGAGCACAAACAGAGAATGAGAAAGTCTCATTGAAGGGTGAAGTCTCAGTGAAATTTCCTTTAAAGCGGTAAAGCAGGTGCAAAACCAAACACAACTGATGTAACTGATTACATTCACACAGAAACACTATATGCATGTTGAGCTCCAGTGTACAAATAAGGGCCATTTAATATCATCATGCAAATTAAATAACAAATAGTTTGATTATATCAATAGCAATTTTATCATTAATTTGATGCCTGTGCAAGTGCAGCGGTGACAACTGATCATGGAGAGATAAAAAAAATATCACAGAACCACTGACTTCTACTAAATTACTTGTGAATTGGTGCATATATCAACCTGTTAACCTGCTCAGAGATGGAGAGAAAACAGAGAATGAGTCATTTATAAATGCTAGAAAGGCTAAAAGAAGATTTCATGCATACACACAATTAAACTTTGGTGTTTTAAAACCAAGGAGAAAAAGACAAAGAGATTTTTAAACAGAAGTATTACCTATTTTTTAATTTATATTTGTGTTAACTAACATATTTAATTATTACAGGTCTGCATCAAATTCTAAGTTTGCATTTCACTGTTTTTATTCATTTTGAGGAACACAGAAGCTGTTTTTGTGCAAGTGTGATGAGTAAATGCATGTTCACATTAAGTCTAGAACTACAGTAACATCATGTTCAAACAGCGCACACAACACCTCTGCACTTGCTCCCGATTTCTCTCAACATGAGGACTGGAGAGCTCTCAGTCAGTACACGGGAAAACAAAGTAATTGGTGTTACCTAATTAAAAAAGTAACTCAGATATTTCCTTGTAAATTAAAAAGTATTGCGTTACTAGTTACTTGAAAAAAGTCATCTGATTATAACTCATGATACTTGTAATGTGTTACCCCCAACATTGGTCCTCACTGAATGAGAAGTTCATGAATCAGCCAAATTATGTTTTGCATTAAATCTAAAACCCACACACCAATTGGCTTGTGTGGGTTAGAGGTGAGGTTGAGGCTTAAGTTTAGCAAATGTCATCACGGCTAAATATAAACCATTGCATCCATGAGATGTCCTTATTTGCATAGCGAAACTAACATGTTTGTGTTGATGCTTGATCGTGCAGACCATCCACCGGAAATGTACAGCCAATCCTTATTACAATTGTTACTCATCTTACATTTAGTGATATTGTAAAAAGTAGGGGTTTCCCACTTATTTTTCTCACTTTTATACCGTTCGACTTAACTCTCCATCCCAGAATAACCTTTTAATGTGCATCAAATGGTAAGTGCGGTACCAGAGAATAATGTGTGCACTGCGTTCCTTATCTATCAAATACACTCTTCTTTTATGTGACTCTGGTAGCAAACCATTATGCAAGCCGGCTATTGCAAAATGAGGATATCCATCATCTGCATGCACAACTTAGGGATTTCAAACAAAATCATTGATAAGTTTGTTAGTAGACAGAAGCAAACCACTGTTGTGTAGTTTGATGTAGTGAGAAGAGAGGAAGCTCAGCAGGAGGGGCTTCAGGGAGGGCAGTGCGAACTTAAGTGTAGCTAGATGTCACTCAGCAAAATCACACCTTTGGAGTTCGCTTTAGTGCAGGGCTGGTGTTATATGCAAGTGCTTTGAATCTAGATTTGTGTAGTTCTGCTTTTCATTGTGTAATGTGGACAGCCAGAGAGTGCAAATGCCATGTTATCTGTCTTTTTCAGATGAGAATTTGATGCCTGGAAACATATGAGAGATAGAAAAGCTATGCAGACATGACAGGTAAGAAATTCTCGTGTGTTTAAACATTATTTGCTTTGTTCGGTTACCATGTGTTTTGAAATTTTGCACGAAATGCCACATAATGTTTACTGTGTAATGTAGCAATCCTTATTGGATTTAAATATTGGTCAGTTTAAAAATAGAGACTTTGAGTCTTTTTGTGAAAGTTTTTTTGGTTTACTAGTCTTTCATCATGACAAACAAAAATGTATCTATAAACACGTCAGTCACCTAACCTGCTATTTGTGTGTATAGCGTGACTTCACAAATGTTTGAAAGACTAAAAGTGTGAGTTTTACACTTTTTAGTCTTTCAATTGGTTTTATTCATTCAGTCGTAAAGGATGGATAAATAAAATTGTTTAAGCTCCAGAACTTTTGGAAGTTAGACCTTTCTGTCCTTTGATGCTTTTCTGCTTTGGGAAAATCAGTTAGTTCTGCTTTGGAATGATTTTGATTGAAATGTTTCCCAAGAGCCATTTAAACCAAATATAGTTCAGGCAAATTGTAGGATGAGAATAGCATACTAAACTTACATAAATCTCCCATAAATCAAACAAACAAAATCTAATTTTAGCTTCAGGAAGTGGATGGGTTTCACTCTATTCGTTTTAATAGAGCACTTCCTTGTCAGCTGGAGGTTAGTGATCCAGCCCAGATTGAGTGCAGCATGGTTTCTGCGATAGCATACAACGAAATATATATATATATATATATATATATATATATATATATACACACAGAGGATGCCAG
This sequence comes from Cyprinus carpio, assembly GCF_018340385.1. NCBI lineage: Eukaryota > Metazoa > Chordata > Actinopteri > Cypriniformes > Cyprinidae > Cyprinus > Cyprinus carpio. The sequence goes on along the minus strand of NC_056577.1, from coordinate 23,908,041 downwards.
TACAGAAACTGAAAACCAATTTAACATCTCATTTTAGGGGAAATTTTGTGAACTATTTTTAACTATATTGTTTTTTTTTATTGGAATATAAATAAGCCCTGCATTGCTAAACTCTCAAGGGAGGAATCCAATATGGCAAAAAATATTGTAAATACTGAAGCTCAATGAAATATATTTTGAAATTGAAAATATATTTACTTTTAACCTTCATATACCATCATTTATTTCAATATGTATTTCAGTGTCAAGAAAATAAATTTACATTCTCACAGGAGCCTACATTTAGGCATTATTCACTACATATTTTTATTCAAATGTGTAATATATTCACATGTTATAGACAACAAAAAGTTTTATTTATTTATTTGTTTTTGGTTTAAATGTTACATGTGAATGTATTATATTTTCAATGGAGGGCAATATGTTAAATGCTTTAACAAAATAGATTTATATATATTTGAAGTTAATTTTAGTAAATACATTTTGGCCATTTTTTTGTATATGTGCACTGTTGTCTGTTTGAAATCAAAGTGATATCACAATCTTCAACTCCTAATTCAAAAAGATAGAAAAAATGAAGGATTTTATTTTAACACAGCAAATAAGTTATAAAAATGTTGAATACACAAAAGGTAGGATAATCTCTGTGTGTGTTACATTCAAAAAGTACTCTCCTTTTTTCTTTTTTTAATTAATTAATTTTTTAGACATTATGGTGAAAATAATCGTTGTGTAAATGTTGTACTATATCTGCTGGTCAAGATGACACCAGTTCTGTCATTTAACATGCGCTAACATGATTGCAAATTAACGGATTAAAGGTACAATCAAACAATATATTACTTGTCATATTATAATTAGTTTCATTAAGTGAGAAATATCGTTGTTTATTTGTAACTTAAGTCAAATACATTTGGCATTCTTGACATCCAGACAGTGCCACTGATAATAATCCAGTCGTAGCATCTGAATCTCAAACTTTATTTAAAATTTCAAATACGATATGGGTATCCACAAAGACCCACACTGGTGTTAGCTTGCATACTGCAGTGTAATTCCGGAACGCTCTGCTAGCCTGTTCTGGAACCATTTATATACATTACAGTTTCAGAACTGACATTTTATCTCATCCTCATTATGCAGATGTCTGAACTTCAGCACAGGAAGCAGGAGAGAGGGAGGGAGAGCACACAAGAGGGAAAACAGCCATTTAAACAGCCTTTGAATATAAAGAAGAGTGAACAGAGTACTCTCATTACTCTCATGTTTTTTTTTTTTTAAACAAACGTTCATTTATTGTATACCAGTGTCAAAAATTTTCAATTTTTTTTCAAATTTGAATATTTTCAAATTTTCAAAACTTTTTTTTTTTAATTAAGGGGTGATGTGTGTGTGTGTGTGTGTATATATATATCCATTTATCTCAAAAACTAATTAAATTGTAACTGAAATTCTCACTATAATGTCTGAACCCATTTTTCACCAAGCCTTGGTTAATTTCTGACCCTCTTGTATTCTGTTATTTCATATGGTGTTTCTAAAAACTCCGTCTGGACTGGTTTGATGGATAATTGTTGTGACTGGCAGGTGCAGGTGCAAGTGCCAGTGACTGGGTGAAACGAAAGCTAAATCAGCATATTCGCAATAAACACAGGTTAGAAACAATAAAAAATGCTAAAACTTGGATCTAAGGTTGCATTTTAATTGTGGTGTTGGAGTCATTTATATTTTCTGTTGTTCAGGAAATCAGGTCAGGATCCCACCAAAGTTTGTGCATCCAACATACCTGAATCTCATTATTTTGAGGAGGACAATCCATTAAGAAGAACAGGTGACAAATCTACACGTTCGCACTAATGTGAGCTTGTACGCATACACAAGTGAAATGAGTAGAAATCGGAGAACTTTTACATTATTTAATCAATGGTGGTCTTCACATATTTATACTTTAAGTATATTTGTGTTTGTGCATGCTTGTGAGAAGCCTCAGAGCCAATTCTGAAGCTGCGACCAAAGAGAATTGCATCAGGAAGACAGAACCCACTGCAGCGTAAAACCACTGCGCCCCCTGCTGTCAGAGCATTTGACTCTATGGGTATATAAGAACTTAACACTTGTAAAATTAAATAAAGGAAAGATATTATACAATTATTTACTACGAATTGGGTTGAAAGTTTGTTCCATCATCTTTAAGACACTGTAGTGACCTGGGCCGGGTTTCTCGATAACGATTGCTCTTACTCGTTTTCTACGAGTCATTTTACGATCGTTCGTTGTTGTTTCACGTGCGTTTCCCAAAAATGCACTTAACACAATCGCACGTAGCTGTGCTTTAAGTGCTACTTAGGAGTCGCTATCCGTTTGCCAAGTGCTGAAATGTCATCTTATAGAATGGCTCGTAATTGTAGTAGCCTACTACACGCTCGTTTATTGAAATGTAAACCTAATGCTGCGTTCTAGAAAACTCGCAAATAATAACTATAATACAATATTATTATAATTAACATAATAATATACTTTATATACATATATATATATATATATATATTATATATATACTACATATACATATATATATATATATATATATATATATATGTATATATGTATTTATATATATGTATATATACATATATACATATATATACATATATATATATATATATATATATATATATAGATATATATATATATATATATATATACACATATATATATATATATATATATATATATATATATATATATATACATATATATAAATACATATATACATATATATATATATATATATATATATACAATATACATATATATATATATATATATATATATACATTTATACATACATATATATATATATATATATATATATATATATATAAATATATATTATATATATATATATATATATATATATATATATATATATATATATATATATATAATATATATATATATATAATAGTACCACTACAGTATATAATATAGAGACGTTAATATTAACAGACCGTAATATTAAGATCAGTCGTACGATCGTTTTTACGAACTTCTTAGGCTTACGAAGCTTTTGGGAAACTCAGCCCAGGTATGTATATTTTGTAGGGGGGTCTTCCAGTTCTACTTCAGTATCCATAGGAAGTTCATTACCAGATAAACAGATGAGCCGTCAAGAGCCACAGACCTATAGCACATCAGCGTCACACGAGGTCTGTAACTGGTTTCTCTCTGTCTCTCTTTTTATATGTGTTTTCTCATATGAGTAAAAGATGGTGTAGGGGTCCAGGCATAATTTTCTTTTTTGTAGTTAATTTTCTTCCTTTTTACAAAGCTGACGTTGTGATTGTGTAATTAAAGTAACTAATTAAAGTTTTTTTTTTTGCTTGTTTTTTGTCAGTTATTATAGGATGGATGAGTATTGTGATTGCTTAGTATTTTTTTTTTTTTTTTTAAATCAATACTTTGTTTAATCATTAGTGGTTCTCAATTGTTTTGATTCAAAAGCCCCTCACTGTCCAACATAATATTTGCTAAATGCATACATTTTAATTTTAATTTAAATATAAATTTTTATTATTATTTTTTTTTTTATTTGATAGGATTTTGTGACTATAAGATTCAAGACTGTATGTTTGTCGGGGAAAAAATAAGATTTTTTGTGTATTTTCAGAATTTTAAGTTTTAATTGATTTTTTCAAATATATAATTAAATAATTGTAAACTATAAAATGGTTGAAAAGGCATGCATTTTAAGATTATTATTTACTTTTATTTTTATTCAGATTATTTAATATACTTTTATAACGCAATATTTTTTATTTTATTACCCTGTCATTAATTCATAAAACTAGTCAACATACAATGTTGCTAATGCAGCTGCTGAAGGCATTCTCTCTTCTGACCGATGTAATCCATCTCTTTTTTCAAAGTTGTGGAAATATATATATATATATATATATATATATATATATATATATATATATATATATATATATATGTATATATATGTATATATATGTATGTATATATATATATGTATATGTATATGTATATATATATATATATATGTATATGTATATATGTATATGTATATGTATATATATATATATATATATATATGTATATGTATATGTATATGTATATATATATGTATATGTATATATATATATTTGGTATTTGAATAAATGGGAATGCAAAACAAATATTTGCTATGCTCCAACAATTTACTGTACTACAGTTTATTTCCATGTTCCAAACATGCAAATGTGAAAAGGGTCCATTGCAGTTGTTTAAAAATTGTTTTAATGCTACGTTCAACCTGTACCTTGCTCATTCCTGATTGCAGCGACATTAATCTACTTTTCTTCAGGATGAATCTCCTCTACACATCGGCATTCAGAACCCCATGCTCTGGAATAGAAATGCACAGCCCGTATTTACCTTGCCTCCACCTGTTGTCGCAGGTAACACACATTAACTAATCTTGAAACCAAAAAAATTGTGTAAATGACAAAAAAAGCGTAATTTGCTATTTAATTTTGTCTTTCACAGCTCCTTGGCAGTGGACAGTGATGTCTCATAGGCCTTTGAGCAGATCCCAGTCGGCACCTTCTTTTATCCAGCACATCCACACTCAGACTGTTACGATTACACACCAACAGCAATGGCCACAGGAGACATTACAGCAGCACACTGAGACAAATGCTCATTTGCAAGCAAACACACAGTGCTCTTGTGCACAGGCTCATTGTAAGGTCCCTTTTCGCATGGTGCGGCCCACGTCTTCTGTAGTGCTGAGAAGAGACAGAGGGAGAGCAAGAAAGGACTTACACATGCGGTCCCAATCGCTGCATGAAAAGTGTCTCAGTAATCATCGGGGAGTACTGCACAACAGTGAATGCTGTGATGAACAACACAGAGTGTATCACCGGAACCTTGCACGTGAGCATTCCACTCCAGACACCTTTAACAGAAGACATTTTTCCTCACCTCTAGCCCTGGATGTCAGGAGAAAACAAAACTATACCACAGGTACGAGGAATGAGGGTGTCACAACAAAGTATAGCCATAATGCTTTTGAGTGTTAAAAAATGTAAAAAATTATTAAATGTTTCTGCACAATTTCTAAGTCACTAATCAAATAAGTCAGTTTGTGTTAATGAGCTCTCTGGTTGGATGTTCTAGCTTCCATTGAAGCACAAGATTTGTATCATTCTCACATCATGCTGGATAACATCACCATTGGGATTTATTTACACAAACTTCATGAAGCTCAATTATTGTTTTTTCAGTGTTTGAGAACCTTTTTCACTAGTGGTCTTAGAGCTTTGGGCTCCACTGTTCATATTTATATTTAAGGAATATCACAAGAAAAGTCAAAGTGCAGTTTTTCAGACCAGCAGTGAAAGTGTAATGTTATCTTTTCTTAAAAAAAGTAAAAAAAATAAAAAATAATGATATTGAGGAACATAAAGTTTAGATACAATATTGCCATTTGGTTGGGGTGTCTACTACAATTTAATTAATTGCACTATATATATATATATATATATATATATATATATATATATATATATATATATATATATATATATATATATAATTATACAATGTGGCTGTAGTGACTGAGAAATTACCCCCAAAACATAATTTAAAGTCATTATTGAGTTCAATAAAAAAAACTTAAAAATAGCATCAAAAAGTAGTTTTAGAAAATAATATTATGTTCTGCTGTGGCTTTATACCTAATATTTTCATTTGAAAAATTGAGCAAAAACACACAGTATTGTGTCTAAAATATGACACAATATTAACTTTTATATTATCACGGTAACTCTGCAGCCCTAATATATATTTCTGTTTATTTTAAAGTATATTTGTGTGTGTAGGTTTGGTGTTGGATTATAAGATGCTGCAACATGAGTGTAACTGTGGAGATGTGACCAGCTGTAATACTGGGTATACTGGCAGAATTGCGAGTATCTGGTCAAGATTGCAGCACTGTGGCCTCAAGAGTCAGTGTAAGGTAAACAATGCTGAACAGCTCATAAAGCTATAAATATTATTGCAGTGGTGAGAATTTACTTCCAAGTGTGTGTGTGTGTGTGTGTGTGTGTGTGTGTGTGTGTGTGTGTGTATGTGTGCTTGTCTCTTAGTGGGTTAAAGGCAGGCCAGCCACGTTTGAGGAACTACTGTCAGTCCATTCAGAACAGCTTCTTTGTTCATACTCTGGGTTCTCAGAAAGTTCATCTTCCATACCATATCGAAGTCAAACATATTTTGATACAGTATTGAATAGTTCCAGCAGTGCAGCAATAATGAAGATGTCAGTGGGCAGTGTGATTGAGCTGGCTTTCCGTGTGGCTGAAGGAGAGCTAAGGGTGAGATTCCCATAGTCCACAATTCTTTCTCCTATAACCACAGAGATTTGACCAATTCAGATTCTTACTCCTTTTTCTGACTCATCCTCAGAATGGGTTTGCTGTAGTCACACCTCCAGGACACCATGTATCACATTCTCAAACATTGTGAGTTTCACTTGATACAACTGCAGACATGTTTTTCGATCCAACATAAAATGGCATTCATAACAGGATTTTCAACAATGTATGCATTCATTCCACAAAGACGTATTAAATTGGTCAAAAGTGACAGTAAAGATTTTACAATTTAAAAAAAAATTATATTATATTTTATTTTATTCTATTCTATTGTATATTAAGCAGAACAACCAATTTCAACTTGATTAAAAAAATAAATAAATGCTTTTTAAGCTCCAAATCAGCATAACATGATTTCTGAAGGATCATGTGACTTTAAAGACTGGAGTGATGGCTGCTGAAAATTCAGCTTTGAAATCACAGGAATAAATTACATTTAAAAAATATATTACAATAGAACCATTATAAAAAAATTGTAATATTATTTCACAATATTGTTTTTCTGTATTATCCAATTATTGCAGCCTTGGTGAGCAAAAGAGGCTTCTTTGAAAAACATAAAAAACAGCTTACAAAACCCAAACTTTTCAATGGTACTGTATGCAGGTAAATAATGCTGTGTATTGCTAATTTTTTTTATTTATTTTTTTCTCTTACAGTGGTTTCGGTATCTTTAATTCTGTGGCCATTGCTGCTAAACAGCTTCAGGAGCGATCAAACATTAAAAAGATCCTTATAGTAGATTGGGTAAGACACACACACACACACGTACATACAATATTTGCCTTAGATATATTTCATCACTTGCACACATTTGCAAATACTGATAAAGGGTATTGACCATAATATGCCCATTAACTTTTTTAAGTTAAAATTTATATGGAGTAGGGATAAATAGAATTTATACAGAGTGGGGACAGAATCTTGTATAAACAAAGGAGATCAGAGTGGCTAAGAGAAACTGCTCCGAAAAGCTGAGAAACCAGCCAGTGACCCTGCATCAGTGTGGAGAGGACTGAAAGACATCAATTACAAGACAGCATCCCCCAGCACTGTGTTGTATCAACAACTGACCAATGATTTGAATGAGTTCTATTGCAGGTTTGAAAAGCCCTGTCTCACACCCCACACCCATTCTGACCTTCTCTTCTTGGATCTATTAACACCTCCAGCTACCCCCCACTCCTGCACTTCTGGTCTGTGAAAGGGATTTGCGTCAGGTCTTTCGGAAACAGAAGACAAGAAAAGCACCAGGCCCAGATGCAGAGTTGCAAAGTCTGTGTATTTTACCCAACTTAGGGCTATTTTATTATTATTATTATTATTATTATTATTATTATTATTATTATTAATATTAAAAAAATTAATTAATTCTTATTAAAAAATCACAAGCAGCATTTTTTTGAGCTTATTTTAAAAAATATGGTCGCTTGTTAGGAAAACCTGACAAGCAACTTTGTTTCTTTACATTTATGGTTGCAGTTTTCTCCAGTATATTATTTACACTGTCTGCTCACAGCTAATAGCCAATCAGTGCAATAATAAAAGTGCTGTAGCGTGATTCGTCATCGCACATCACGTTTAACATGCAGACATGTGACACTGTAATCCAAGAGATGATGGTTAATAGATGTAAATAGACATACAACGCCACCAACAGAGATGGACAGAGATGGAGAGAAAACATGGGAGCAGGTGAATGGTGCAGAGGAGGAAAGGGACCTAATTCAATTTGTAAAATCTTTTTATAATCATTAAATTAATTAATAAACAAGCAGCAATACTAATAGTGGATACATGTGGTTCGAGTTTATTTTATTATAAATATGTGGCTATATTAAAGCTCCCCCTTAGTGCTCTTGACGTATTCTCCTTTTACATCTCCAAAACTATTCTGTTCGCAGGAGATCGAAGGGTAGTGTGTGCACTCCCGCTTTGTTACAGTTTGATGATATTTGTAAAATAACTTCCGTTTTTTCTCTTCAGACTCAGAGTGGTTTCAGTTTATTATGCTGCAAGCTTATTTATTTATAATAAATAATATTGATTATAATAAATAATATAATAATACTGGGCTTGTTTTGGGCTTGTTTTTGAAGCTGTGGTTGTTTATTTTTCTTGGCAACACTGCCCAGACGGCGTTACACCAGCCTATCTAAAATCTTGTGCTGACCAGCTGGCCCTTATCTTCACACAGATCTTTAACAGATCACTGGAGCTGTGCGAAGTCCCTTCCTGCTTTGGACCCTCCACCATCATCCCCATCCCAAAGAAACCCAAAGTCACAGGACTGAATGGCTACAGACCTGTTGCTTCAACATTCTGTGGTCATGAAGTCATTTGAAAGACTGGTCCTGCCCACCTAAAGGACATCACTGGACCCTTACTGGGCCCCCTGCAGTTTGCCTACTGAGCAAACAGGTATGTGGATTATGCAGTCAGTATGGGACTGCAGTACATCTTGCAACATCTGAACAGACCAGGAACTTATGTGAGGATCTTGTTCGTGGACTTCAGCTCGGCCTTCAGCACTATCATCCCAAACCTCCTCCTGTCCAAATTAACCCATCTCTCTGTGCCCACCTCCATCAGTCAGTGGATCACCAGCTTCCTGAGAGACAGGAACCTCATCCAGCACCCGCACCATCAGCACTGGTGCCCCTCAGGGATGTGTTCTCTCCCCTTTGCTTTTCTCACTATGCACCAATGATTGCATCTCTAAAGACCCTTCTGTCAAACTTGAAGTTTGCAGACGACACCACACTTATCGGCCCCATATATGACGGTGACAAGTCTGCTTACAGACAGGAAATTTTGAAGAGCTGGCTGTATGGTGCAGTTATAACATTGTCAAAAAGGCCCGGCAGAATTTGTACTTCCTTTACCAGCTGAGGAAGTTCCTTCTCTGGAGTCCGTCCTCTGCACTTCAGTAATAGTCTGGTTCAGCTCAGCTACCAAATCAGACCTTAGAAGATTGCAACGAATAGTCCGGACTGCTGAGCGAATCACTGGCACAACCCTCCCCACTCTCCAAGAACTGCGCTCATCCAGACTGAGTAAAAGGGCTGGCAAAATCATTCTGGACCCCTCACATCCAGCACACTTCCTCTTTGAACTGTTGCCATCTGATTGGTGCTACAGAGCACTGAGCACCAGCACAGCAAGGCATAAGAACAGTTTCTTCCCTCAGACAGTCCATCTCACGAACTTGGCAATAAACGTGTAATACACAACACTATTTATACATTTGTTCATTTAACACCCCATACTTCTTATTCACATTTCCTTGTATTTGTACATATACCTGTACACACAAATACCATCTATTGTATATTTTATGTATATTATATATATATTTTTTTATATTTGTTATATATTATTATTTCCTATTTACTTATTCTATTTTTACTATCTGTCTGGTCACTGTAATCTGTTTGTGCTGTGGAAGCTTCCGGCACAAACATTAAACATTTCACCTTAAACATTTTTTTTCCCTATTTGTATTAAATTAATAATGTTTCCAAAAGGTTTGTGTGTTTTTTTTTCATCACTAATCATTGCACTCTGCACTTTTATTAGGATGTTCATCATGGTTATGGAACTGAGGAGATATTCTACACAGATCCTAGTGTCCTCTATATATCCCTGCATCGCTCTGACAATGGTTCTTTCTTCCGTGGAAGTGGACAACCCACCAGGGTTAGTTATGTGTACATCCCTTTATGAAACTAGTGAGCGTGTTTGAGATTTGAGCATGACTGTGCATTCTTTAAGTGTAAAATTACTATGTCTGTATGTAAACTGAAGCTATATGTATGTGTTGCAGGTAGGATCTGATGGAGGGGAAGGCTTTAATGTAAATGTGGCGTGGTCAGGAGGCCTGAGTCCTCCAATGGAAGATGCAGAATACCTAGCTGCATTCAGGTACTATTCTGATGTACTTTTAGTATGTTTAGTGTCATTTTAGTCTCACGTTAAAGGGATCATTCACACAAAATAAAAATTAATTTATCATTTACACACTCTCATGCCATTGAGGCAACCTGTTTTCAATTCTGTCTGGTGCCACTGTTAACTCTACATGAACTAAATAGCTAAATATTCTGTCTCTCTTTATAGAACGGTTGTTATGCCAATTGCTCATGAGTTTTCCCCAGATGTGGTCCTGGTTTCAGCTGGTTTTGATGCTACAGAGGGCCATCCAGAGGATCTGGGTGGATATAGAGTCTCAGCAGAATGTATGTATTAGAAATACAAACTGTGACAGAGTGTCTACAGTTTTCATGTAATCTACAATATTTTAAGAAATGTTATTCATATTCAATAAGCATGAAGATAAATAGCACATACAAATAAATACTGGGTAAAAATGCATTTTAAAAATGTATTTTTTGTTGATAATTTTTAGTATTGAATAAAATATTATTTTATTTATAATCAACATTTCTCTTGGCTCATTAACTAACTTAAACTGTTTTGCAAGAGCATTTAATTATATTATCTGAGCCTGAGGGTGTTTCTGTTGTTTCTGCATTTTTCTTGCTCTGTAGGGTTTCCCCTTAGAAAAGTCCTTAAAATACTTCAGATGGAAAGCAGAAGCGCTTATAATGACTTGGCAATTTTGATTGGATTCAAAAGTCATGGCCATATTATAGTTATGATTTAGCCAGCTATCATGAACTGTTAAATCAAGAGTCACTATAATGCCTCCAGGATGTTCTGTGATTGAATGCCATTTGTGTCAGTATGACGTGTGTCACTGACCAGATATGCAAATAATCATTTGAAGTTTTCACATGGTTTTTATTTTACATGGTATGTCTCAGGTTTTGGATTCTTGACCCGGAAATTAATGGAGTTGGCTGAAGGTCGAGTGATGATGGTGTTAGAGGGAGGTCATAACCTCATAACCCTCTGCGATGCGTTGCAAGCCTGTGTCAGTGCTCTCGTGGGAAATGAGGTGTGTGTGTTTACAGATGCCTACATGCACACTTCAGCACCTTGAGTATTGTTTGAATGTTTGAGTGTTTTTACAGCCTGAGCCTTTAGATGAGAAGGAATTAGTGAGAGAACCCTGTGTCAATGCAGTCGAGTCTCTGAAGACAGTTCTACATGTTCAGAGTGAGAATCGTTCTGTTGGCATTGTTCATGTCTATTTTCTGTGGTCTTTTTGATCTTTTCATAAATCTCTCTCTCTCTCTCAGGCAGGTACTGGCATTCAGTGAGGTCTATGGTAGACACTGTGTCTCTGTCCTACGTGAATGCGGAGAGGAGATACTCAGCAGGCAGGGAAGCTGCTTTAGTCCTGGATGGCCTCCATATGACTGCTCCAAGAAGTAGCTGGTAAGATGACAGTGTAGAGTTAAAAATTCCATTTATCTCTTCATTTTTTTCATGGCTCCTAACGTTTTAAGAAACATTGCAGAAATGTGGGTTGGCACTGTTGCATCAGTATGCTAATATATTTCAGTATTAGCATATTGACGGACTAACGCGGCTAGATATGGACTGACATGACTATTGATATTGATGTTCTTTGCTCTATAGTTTCCTAAGTGAGCCAATGGAGCATGATGAAGCTGAATCGATGTAGAAGCCAGTCTGTCTGTTTTTTTGAAAGACTTTAATCCTCTCCAAGCAGAAGTCGGACATCCAGGGCTGGTAACAGACTGAAGCTACTATGACATTACTATGGTGGCTGCAGTCTTGTGTGAGAAAGGAGACAATCCTAAGGAACTAGGCTGTCAATCTCATGCGATTGATTTTAATGCTTAGTCATTTGTTTGATGACAAGATTTTGCAATTATAGCTTGCTCATGAAGCCTCTGGGCAATGTCAAATAAGGATACGCAGACAGGAAGTGAAAATATAATTAAATTAAGTCATTTTTTTATCATTCAGCAAGGATGCATTGCTTTCGTACTTTCTATTCATCAATGAATGAAAGAACATGTTTTCAGCATTGACAACTGTTTCTTGAACACCAAATCTGCATAATGACCGCTGAAAATGTAGCTTTGCCATCACAGGAATAAATTACATTTTTAAAAACATATTCATAGAAAAGTTATTTAAAATTGTAATATTTCACAATATTACTGTTTTTGTATTTTTGCTAAATGCAGCCTTGATGTGCATGAGACTTCTTTCAAAAACATGGAAAATTTGCACCAACCCCAAACGTTTGAAGAGTAGTTTATTAAATTGTTACTGTTTAAATGTGGAATGATAAATGACCAGTTTTGGGCATCTGTTAGTTTTACATTCAAATCTTTTAAATGATCAGTAGTCCTTGATACCTTTAAAATGGTCTTGATGATTTAATAATAAAAGCTTTTGTTAATTGGACTTTATATTCATCAATCATTACAAATTTTAAAAGAAAAAATTAGACATTTTGCATTGTGTTCAAGCTAAATTTTTGTCATTATTAATATTGATAGATTTCCTTCAGTGAATATGTAAGGCAGCTGTCCTTGTATGTCAAGTCTTTATATAGCAAGACTTTTTGCATTGTGTTCAAGACTTGAGACATTTTGCATTGTGTTCAAGCTAAATTTTTGTCATTATTAATATTGATAGATTCCTTGTATGTCAAGTCTTTATATAGCAAGCGTAAAGAAAAGGGTACAAGTACTTTGTGCATTATGTCACTTAGGCTGTAATTCATTTCTGAGAATATTTTGTTTTCATTACCAAGTTGGTCTATAAATGCATTTAAAGATATTTTGTGAAATACCATGACATCAGCATTTGCATATATTCTACTTTTTACATTGATGTTTTTTAATATCCTTTTCATTTCATTTGTCTTCAAATGTCTCAAAATTAAACCTGTATTTTTACTTTTTAATAGTTTTGAAATCAAGAAGCATGTGTTAGGTTATTTTATTAATGGGTCACTGACAAAAACAAAGTAATTGATTTCATAACAATACAATCGCTATGCTCAAAAAAGTGCCGGAAATGTCAGGTAAAAGCAAAAATCTGGATCTGTATACATTCTAACAGTATAATAATGTTTGTGTGTAAATATAAAAAAGTTCAACTTAACATATGACAAATGCATGCTGTATTATCGGAATGAATTTATACTTACCAACACTCAGCCATATAACAGGTGACAGACATGTGATGGTAAATCTTAAAATCTCTAACCATGTTTGTCTTGTGGGGAAATAAAAATTGCTACAAAAATCATTTAATTCTTCAAATGTGTGCTGGATGTTGTTTTCTTAAGCTTTAGGATCATGAAAGTAGAAACAAGAAGAGAATTTCCACAACATATCCCTCCCCAGTAAAGCCACAAGATTCCCACAGAAACAGGCTTTGTGATTGGTTATAGCACATTTAATAGACAATAAAGTGCTTATTTAGAAATCAATAGATAGTTAACTAAATGCTATGCAACAGCAGGAGAAAATGATCTTTTAGTGATATACACCAGCTTAACAAAAACCTTTCACTTGTCCATATATCATAGTGAGACTGCCGAAAAACATTCAAGAGAGCAGCAGCAAGGAGAAAGACAAAAGGCTCTTCTTAATACCTCATTCAGACATGCACAGTATAAACCATACATACTGAAAAGTGAAAAGGCTGAGAAATGTTGTTTTTGATCATAGATATTAAAAAGTGCAAAATTTAAAAATCGCATGACATCCTTCAACAAACTCGTCAATCTAACATAATCCACGATAGACTGCCTGACAACAAGTAGACAGACAAGTAGTAGAAAGGAGAGAGAAGTGGTGCACTAATGTCTTCTACTGATGTACTGAAAAGACTAAAGCTTCTTGGCTCTCTCTCGTCATTGAGTGTTCCTGGTCCATTTCAAATGGCAACAGCCAAGCATGTATGTTTGTATGCTTGTTTGTCTGTGGGCACGAGTGTGTTATTGTGTGTAAATTTAAAAGTCACTGAGGATGGAGATGTCAGCAAATTCTTTGCGATATCGATGAGAATAGAGAGAAAGCAGGAACGCCCATTTTAAACTCATGAAGCTCCACACACATGACAGGTACAGACTGGTGGGATCTGTGAGGGCTGTACACACACACACACACACACGCACACACACACACAAGGAGAAAGTAAAACAGTTTTTGAGTTTAATGACCTAAATGTTATAAATACAATTCAATTTCAAGCATTCATGAGTTTCATGAGCTTCAGAATGGATCTCTACTCACATTCTTTGCGGGAGATGGCGACACAGAGGAAAGAGATGAACACCGCGATGGACAACACAGAGAAAATTACGCCCATAACCAGGAAAAACCTCAGTCCCTTTAACCATGTTCTCCAGTAGTCCTGAAGGTACATTATATGTGTGACCAGAGCCCATAGTGCCAAAACTCCTGAAGAAATACATAAACACAATGAGCAATATAAAGTTCAAAACACATAACTGACAATTTTCAATCAGCAATTGCTGAGAAAACTACAAAGAAATGGCAAGTAACTTTGGTTTTGCATGCATGACTGAATCCATGACTCTGCATTCATTATTGCTTTGTCATTATCCCATGCATGAAAACTGCTGTGTTCCTGTTTGATTCTATTTTCTCTCAGTTCTGCATGTGCTGTTAGATTAGCAGAAGAGCATGCTGTGATATTACACAACAAAGTAGAATCTCCCTGACCAACACCACCATATTTCCATTTTAAACCCAGCGGTTTATATGGGTAGGGTGTTTATTAATACTAAAACTATAAATAATAGGTTAGTTCATCTGAAATTTCCAGCAGTGTGATATGCTTTAGAATTCTTGTCTAATTATCATCATCCATGCTGTTTTTGAGTGTTTGTACATACTGCAGGACCATTTAAGTGAACTGCAAAAATGCTGATTTAAAGCAGTGAGCAGTTACAGCATCTGAAATATACTTTCCTTTATAATTTTTAACCTAAAATGTGTTGAAGTAGTTAATGGACATATGCTTGGTCAACCGTCCAATAACAGAACAGACCAAAATTCTGCTAAATCATGCCATTTATTTGTAGCCGAAACTAGCCTGACCAAAGTGTAATACTCAAAGTTCAGCACAGACTCTGCAAAACTATATTGCTCTCTCTTGCACAACACAAACTCAAAGACTGTTGAAGGTCACAGCGATGGGTCAAAGTGCACTGAAGAACGGACATTTAGTGAGGCCAAAATCTCAAAGCTTTTGCTTGTATTTGTTAAGTTAAAGATGTCATACCCTTTGCATCCCAAACACCATTATATTGGACAAATATGATTTAGATATGGAAAGAATTAAGTTGTCAGACCAACTTCTGGGCGTTTCTACACAACTTGCTGAATGTATGGAATGGGTATCTATGGAAGGATTTGTGTGAAATACTTTTCAAATGTTTGGGGTCCATAACATTTTTTCATGTTTTTGAAAACATTCTCTTATGCTCACCAAGACAGCATTTATTTGATCATAAGCACTGCAATATTGTCAAATATCATTTCAATTTTAAATAACTATTTTCTATTGTAATGTATTTCAAAATGTAATTTATTGCTAAATTCAGTTTTGGGCAGCCATTATTCCAGATGATATCTTCAGAAATGATTCTGATATACTGATATGCTAAATATGTATTTTATATATATATATATATATATATATATATATATATATATATATATATATATATATATATATATATATATATATATATCAATGTAAAATTATTTACTGTCACTTTTGATCAATTTAATGCATCCCTTCTGAGTAAAAGTAAAAATCTTACTGGCTCCAAACTTCTTAATGGTAGTGTATGTTATGCATTTCAGTATTTAGTGATCCCACCTTTTTCATCTATAGATTTTGGGTAGATTTTTCATTATAAAATGTGTTATTGTAACTGTAACTGTTGTTAAATAAGGGAAAAGGTTTGGTCAGCAGCATTTTAAACTACATTGTCCATATTACACACAATGTTTGAAAACTAATTCTGGACCATTAATAAAAATGTGTTAACTACTCCAGGAAAATTACATATGAAGCAACTTGTTGATTAGTCACTTAAATACAGGTTAAATATTTAGTGTATTAAACCTGCATTCATTAACACACCATCCAACAAACATGTTGATAATTTACTTACAGTGGACACAGCTTTGATCACTTCCACTAAAACTGATAACAAATTTTAAATCTATAAAATTAATGATTTTTTTTATAGATTAAAATATAACATTTCTTGTGCCGCACATTTGACAATTAAATAAAAACAATAAGTTATAAGGGAATAATAGTTCCCTTACAGAAAAAAACTGAATAATAATAATAATAAAAAAAACTTCCCCATCTCAGAACTCGAAAGAATACTTAAAAGTTACTTTAAGTTTCCTAACTGGATGAAAGGCACACACAAAAAAAAAAAATAGCAGCAATAATTACTTTAAATACATTTCAAAACACAACAAAATTATGTTTTTCGTCGTGTCCTAAAACTAGAGCTTTGCCAACCTAGAAAACATTTAGGCATCAGAGGCGCGTTTATGATGCCCAAAAATGCTGTCTAGGTAGGCAGCTCACCTGCGTTTGAAACACTACCAAAGAATTTAAATTACGTTGATTTACCGGATAATCCACCCATCGCGGCTGTCCACGGCTGTTTGTAAGCGATGTTCCACACCAGAAACGCCGAAAATCCCATCAACATCCCAACACACGAGTAGCCCACGCTTAAATATGTCTTATTGATCGCCATTCTTGCCGTCAAATCCAAACCTGAATGAATAAAGAAAATATTATTTAGAAATCCCAAAACAACAGAGAATTATCCAGATACTAAAAATAGTTGTTGTGGAGCCTCCGCTCTTTTGACCTGGAGACAGCGTTGATCCAGCTGCAGCAACAGCTGATGAATGTCATTCACCGGGCTTTTATGAAGGAAAGTAAGACCGCCTCAAACGATCGATACACATTTACTGCTCCATAACCCGCCGTGTGTTCTTGTTGCTCTTCGCCGAGGTAACGTTAAAGCACAAGAGCAAAAGTGAAATTATGCCTCCGTGTAACAGCGACCCCTACGGGGATGGATGAAAATGACACGTCTTTTACGACAGATTGATGTGAGGCTTGAATGTGCAAACCAATAAGCGAACTAAAATGTTCCAAAAATGATATGTAACATTAAGAGAAGCTTGCATTAAAATAGTTAAGATTAAATAATGCCAAATCAGGTTATGTGAGAAACAGTACGTTCATGTAAGATTAAATTTATATTATCTAAGTCTATTTTTTATTTATTAGTCGTAGTTGTATCAGTGACAGAATTGCATTAGTGTTAAAACTAAAAAAGTAGTAGTGGTATTAATAGAATTTATAATACGTGGGACTTAGAAATATAGCTAGTGGTTGCAAAAGCAGTATTTAAAAAAAAAAAAAACTTCAGGTTTTTGACAGTTTACATTTATTCCATTTAATAATATTTATTTTTCTACACTTTTTTTTCATATACTCAGTCAAATGTTTGGTAATTCTACTATGTCTGCACTGGAGGTCACCAAAACTTTAAATTTGGTACTGTCATGCACGGTTTCTCATTCTAATTTATTATGTCTGTGGAGTAGTATCAGTACTAATACAGCCAGTCAACTTTAGTTTACCTGCTACTCATGTAAACTTGCATTTTTCCGCTTTGAGCACTGGACATACATTAACAAATCAATATAGAATTTTTATTTATTTTTTTTTCATCTGTCAACTTTATTGTAGAAAACCAATAATAGATTTTCTCTGTACATTTAAAAAAACGGTTTCACATTAATACTCAACACTTTTTTGGGTCCTGTAAACATTGTGAAATCTTGGTAGTCAATCTTTAACACTGAGATATGTGAGAAACATAGACATCAACATTGGCTAACACACATAGAGAAGAGACCATTGGAACAGCCACACTAAAAAGTGTTTTAATACTCATTGCTTAGAAAATGTTTTTGAAATATTTTTGCAAAATAAACAATATTTTCCTGATATACAATATGTGGCTACATTCATGCGAATGAAAGTGAAGATAGAACTGCAGAACTATGAACAATGTATAAATCTAGTGATCAGCATTAAGATCTATAAAAATCAGAATGACACAGAAAATCTGAAAACACAGACTGTGCAGCTGTCAGGAGTCTTGAGGCTGCATCAGGAAGTTGTAAAGACATTGTATACTAAAAAAGTCAGAGTGTCTTTCATGTCTAGAGAAAAGGGCAGACAGAGAGTGCATATTACAACATCCAGTCACAAGGGCACTTAAGGGACCTCTGGTTCACATGCCTGCATCCCCCACATCATGACGTCTTAATCAGAGGTGATGCTCTGGATCATGGCCTCCTCAACAATGCCAGAGAGAAGTGTTAGATCCTTGTACTGGATCCAGTCCTGCTCTCTCACACCCCATACAGTGCTCTCCGGCTGCAATATAATATTTCCACAACATTACCAGAATGTTGATGAGCACTAGATTACAGACTGGTTCATTAAAATGAACAATGAATTATTCATAAAAGCTAATAACAATAAATGATAAGAACAAATTCACAAAAAAAGGACAGAGAAAGCACTAATCTCGTCCATATGAGCTATTCATTGAAAAACTTCCCCACAGCCACAAATCAGTCTCTAATTCTATTTCAAAATGGCACCGCACACTAGGTTTGAAGGCGAAGCTAAACACAACTAGTTTTTTAGAACGTACGTGACTTGCAAAGTGTGAATATATACGAAAGCATGAATGAGCCATAATGTAAAGCATCTTATCAATATATATTACTATTATTTACTACTATAAATTCCTATTTTTGAAAAACTCTCTTATGCTAAGGCTGCATTTATTTGATCAGAAATACAGTGAAGCAGTAATAGTGTGCAACATCACTATAATTTATAAGAATTGATTTATAAGAATATATTTGAAAATGTAATTCAATCCCTGTGATGCAAAGCTGAATTTTCAGCAGTCATTATTTCAGTCTACAGTTTCACACGATCCTTCAGAATTCATTCTAATATGCTGATTTGTTGCTCAAGAAACATTTACTATTATTATTATCCATGTAAAAAAAAAGTTGTACTGCTTAATATTTTTGTGGGAAACTGTGATACATTTTTTCAGGATTCTTTGATGAATAAAAGGTCCAAAAGAACAGTATTTGTTTGAAATAAAATAATCTGAAGCATTCTAAAATGTCTTTACTTCCACTTTTGACCAATCTATCCATGCTGAACAAAAATATTAATTTCTTTCAACAAAAAATAAAATAAAAAAATTACACAGTGGTTTACTTAATGGTGATAGAACCACCAAACTTCTGATTTCAAGCCCTGTTCCAAGTTGCAAGAAACTCCTTAAGTTAGGAAAACCCTTAGACTGCTATTCCATACAACCTTAAGCAAACTCTATAACTCACCGTTTCTTCTTCTTTGTCAGTGTATATAAGGATCACATCTCCCTTTTCAAACTGCAGAAGCACACCTTCATCTGAGTCCTGACTCTGCAGAGCAACAGCCTGAAAACAAAATCCAAACAAATACAAATGATTACCTACACAAATACAAATCAATGACAGTCTCAACCTCTCCAAAGACACTGTACCTTATAGAGGAAGCCAGGAGGATTTTCATACTCTGTGTTTTGGACTTTCACATCTTCGCTGCATCCCGTGGTATTTTGATCAGTCTCTCCTTCATTTTTCTTGGAGGTGCTGGATCTTCGAGGGGTTGGAACAGGTGTAGATTTGTCTGTGGTGTCTGATAAGGGCTTTCCCTCATTGTCTCCATCTGTAGATGTTTGGTGGGTTTCTTCCGACGATGCTGCTGATTTAGTTTCCTCCTCTTCTCCGTGCTCAGTGGACACTGAATCTTGATGTTCCTGGCCGTTCGCTTGCACAGACTCATCATTGGTAGTTTCTGATGTGTTTTCAGTGACTCCTTCAGACCGAACCCCTTCACCCTCAGAACACAAAGACCGCCGCTTGGGTGTGTTGGGTTCACTGTCAAAAGAGTTTGACTCCGAGTCTGATATTTCAGACGCTGTGCTTCCTGTGCTCTTTGAGGGAGTGTCTGAGCATGTGTCCGTGTGTGTGAGCGTGCTGGGCATGCTGGGCATGCTGAGTTTGCTCAAGGCTGGATGATCAGGAGGGAAGGCGGTGTTACAGGGGATGGGTGCAGAGATCGTAACAGACTTTCTCTTCTTTGATTTAGAGCTAGACACAAGAGGAATAAAACAAGACACATAAAAAGACAATACAAACTATGAAAATTCTTAGATTTGCCTTTAATTGGTAAAATATCTTCCTGCTTTTAAGGACATGCAATATACAATAGTCAGAAAAAGTATAGCATAGATGATGTTCATCGTGTTTCATTAAGCTGGGAACCACAGAGTGTACAAATACTTTACCCACAAATATTTTTCAGAAAAAGTGCTTTTGCTATCCTTTTTAAAATCATTTTCTTCTTTTATGCAATGCCATTTATTAATTTTAAGTAGGGCTCAATAGTCTAAACTTTGGGGCCACTGTAGTAGATCTTTATAGAAATTAAGTATTTGCAAATACATTACCTGTCAAGGCCTTTGATGATAAAGGGTTTGGTGGAGTGCTGATCCTCAAGCTTCTTCATCATATTATAGATGTTATGATTCAACTGAAACATGAAATTAAATTGTCAATCAGCAACAATGTACTCATTAAACATTAAACGGTGTTAACTGAAAAGCAATATCGTAAGTCACACTGAGGTGTAGTTTTTAAGTTAAATAAGTTAGACAGAAAGAAAGTCCATCCAAGAAGTACTCTAGGCTTATAGTTTGCTGTTGTAATGTAAAAGAATGAGCATCACAGTAAAATAATAATGATATATTCATACCATACTCATTTCCTTGTAGAACACATCCCGTAGGTTTGAGATGTTCTGGAACATGGTGACATAGCAGCTTATACGGCTGAAAGCAGGAAGAGAGTGTAGCCAAATTAAGTTACCATCAGTATATATACATTTTTTTTTTTTTGGTGGAGACCTCAGCGACAGGAAGGAGTTGTCTGAACGCATTCATCTCTTTTATCTCATTTTTGTTAATAAAGCTGTACTAACCTCTGATAAAGAACAGGCAGCTCCTCTCTCAACTCTTTGTTAATGTCTTCAAATACCTCCTGCGCTTTATTGAACTCCTCCTCAGCCTGAAAATAATCAGCATCAACGGTCATACAATTTAGTTGAGCTCTAACCATAAACCATTTCTAAAATGGGATATTTAAATTGATCAAATGTTGGCTGACCTTTGATATTTTGGCCTCATCTCTCTTCTTGGCGTTCTGTAGCGCCTCCAGATGATGTCGAGCTGAATCGTAGTCAACCAGCTTCCTTCCTCGTTTAGCCACTCTTTCCTGCAAGATCACAATATTAGAAAAAAATTTAAAGCTACAGTAACTTTTTAAGAATTACATTTCAAGTACCATGTAAACACCATGTGAATTTGCTATTAATTCACCACCAAGATGCCATCACTAAAGCTGTAACTAATGAATATATAATATAACTATTAAGTATTTTCAGTATCAAAAGGCATGAGAAAACTTCAGCTAACACCTAACTTGTCAACGTTAAAACCGTCATTAAATACTAACCCTGACAAGCTTGCAAAAACACTGAACAGACTTAAACTATAGATAGTGAATAAATAATTGCAATCATTCTAGCTTATTCAGGTCTGTAATTAAGCAATTGCACAAACTTTGACATCATTGAACTGTCCGGTATAATTCTCCATTGTTCGAACAACTTGATCGCTCAGCTTCTCCTCGTAGTCATTCCACAGGAGATCCTCACTCTGTAATTTAAAGCCAGAGAGATGGTGAAGACAAGGAGGGCAGAGATTTTTACTATGAAATGTCACAAAAGAGGCCTGGTTTACCTCCATTATGACAGTCAGATCTTCTACACCGTGCCAGTCTTGTTCATAGATATCTTTAAGAGTCTGGGACAGGCGCTTGGATGATTCATGCATCACTGAGAAACAAAGAGTGTACAAAACATCATGTGACAACTTCTTTTTAAACTGTTACACAATCTGGCAGTAGTCCTAAAAATCTGCATCTACCCCTGACAAGTCATTATAAGTTACAGAGATATGACTATATATTAGCAAGAAATTATGAAATCAACAATATTTTATAGTAGTCATCAAGCACTGAAAAGCATACACTATTTCAAAGAAATTCATTATATTAATAATTCTATTCAATGAAAAGTCCAAATGTGATCTTTATACACATTCTCTGAGAATCCAATCTTTAGCATTACTAGTGCCATGCTCTACCAGTTAAGATACAGAAAGATACTCTACACCTTCAGAAACACTTAATGCTTATTCCTTTGTTTAGTATATGGATGAATAATAAATGAACTTTTTTTTTAGATAGCAAAATTCAGAGAGGTAGCACTGATTTTAGATGCTGACAACCAATTCATCTATTTAGAACACCTGGGGGCTAAAAACACAAGCGGTGGCTTTGGATTCCATCAAAACTATGCGTATGGTTTGAGCAATAAGACCACAAACTTCTTTAGTCTTCCTCAATCTCAGTATCTCTTTCATATTTGCATAAACCTCTGCAAACTGACATCTGGGCAGTGCGCCCACAATTCAAGAAGGAGCGTCAACTATTCTTTTACACAATAAGCATTTTCAGTTCCATTAATAAGAGACATTCACTTCCCCAAATGCTGAATCAGAAAAACCCAACCAAAACTATTTTTGTCGATTTATCTTCTCATGCTTAAAACAAGACACCATCTCACTTTTACTTTCACCCTGCCGCCAACAGGCCAACCAAAATATATCTGAGCACAATTAGCAAGCAATTATAAACTGTGCTATTCACTTAATCGGAATCTTTTTTTAAAACAAGTATCAAGATTCATGGCTGTACTTGATCAATTAAGAGTGAAGTACCTTTAACAGCATTGTGGTAAGCTTTAACATCCTTATAGAGTCGGATGCCATCTCCCTGGGAAGAGAAAAGAAATTACTTGTTGTCTAAAGGCAAAAGGTTTAAGTTTTTTTAAAATATTTTTTGATGAAAGTGAATTTTTAAATATGCATTAAAGACCTTTAACAGGCATATTTTGGGAAATGGAAATTTTTCAGAATCAAAATAGAAAATGTGTAGGTGGTAAGGAAATTACTTGCTTTAGATTTGATGCACTTTCAGATGCCATGGATTTTACTATTGAGGGTCATTAAAGCTGTTGTAAATGGTTCTTTAAAAATCTAAAAATTTTCTATTCTATAAACTATTTTATTTATGGTTTAAAAAGAAAGCTCTTAAATTATTAGGTTGATTTGATTGCATCTATAGAGCGTAAACCCATCTAACATAATTAAACAAATACAATACATTCTTAGTGGAGCAACACATCCAAGACATGGAATAGAATGGAATGTTGTCAAGTGAGAAACTAGGTCAACGCTAGACTAATATGATAAAGTTTGTGAGTGTTAACAATGAAATGTGGTACCAATCCAAAATAGAATTTTAAAAGGGCTTCCTGGAGTTGGTTGAGAGCATAAACCTTATCAGAAAAGAGCCAGAAAAGGTCAGCCTCTGCTACTGTACTGCACACAGCAGCAGTAACATTAACATTTTCAAAAGGTGGAGTTTCCTGTGCAACTTTCAATGATAATTCTTTCAGTGTTCGTATAACACAATTCACCTAATGCAGTCCCGTTAAATCAAAATCTAGGTGGGTGCATGTTTGTCCTTCTCTCAGACATATACTGTTGAAGTACCTGCTGTTTGTTCAAGTTGGCAGAGCACTCCTCAAACTGCTCATCTTTTGTCTCCATGGTTTTCCCCAGCTTCTGCAGGACCTACAACCAACACCATCATCAAGACTCACTACTGATCAATCATTTCAAATGAACAATCAAACATGATATCAGGCAGAGGAACAAGAGTTGTCACTGTATGGCCACTGAAACGTGACTCGCCAAGCGGTTCCACATTTATTCTTGAAATATCAGTTGCAGCAATTGTTCCTTGTGCTCAGGAAAGGTCAGAAATGCCCAAGGGATGTATTTAGCAAACATAAAAAAATAGTGATTTGAAGTTAGGAAACACTACTAAAGTGTGCAGTCTACTAAACAGTATAATTTAGAAGAGGAGGTAAGCTTAGGGAGGAAGTGAATGAGGACAGGAAGTGGCAATCTTTGTGTTCACACCAGTGCATTTCAGAAAGCTCTACAACTCACAATATTGTCCTATCTTGTGAACATTTGTACAAGTTTGCTTTAGGGCTCTAAACATTTTGGAGCAAATGTGTTGGATACTCACACACAAAATACACATTCAGAGCAGCATGACATGAGAGCCAAGGTCCTGAGCTCACAAAAAAACCCCACCTACCTTCTCTTGTGCTCGGTTCATTGATTTCTGAAAGCGTTTGGCCAGGATGCCTGCTCCCGTGCCAATGTTGCCCCCAATGTTGGCACCTAGTTTTCCCTCTGCCATGTTCACTTCTGATCTGCTGTCACACAAGCGATCCTTCTCTCTGATGTCTCAGCGCTTCCTTCTATAAACTTACGGTTTCTGGGCGGAGTGAGCAGAGCGAGTGGGTGTCAACGCGTGATACAGTTAGTTTGTCCTTGAACAAAAGTGATTCTGGTAGCTACACTAGACAAATGCGTACTAGTTTTAAAGACTGAAACTTATAGGACCCCACGTCACGGCGGTAACAGTTACATTAACTGATTGTGCAACAAAATATTATTCCACCGTCTGGCCAAACGTGTTTGGTTAATTGTCATCGACGTGCGACTGCATCATGAAGAAGTCAACTTGTCATCAGTGTTTCCTAATAAAAGTGACGGCGACGTTTGGATAAATACGTGTAAAACAAAAAACTTCTGCCTGCACTCTGAGTTCTTCTATGAGTGCTTGACACTTTGGAACTGTTAATGTTATCACACCCGCTCGAGCATTTTATACAACAATATAAAACTCCTTATTAATTGACTAACGGTGATATAGCCTAGTTTCTAGAGTGTAAAATAGAATTCGGAATAGCATACTAGAATACTTTCTACCATAAAGCAGTTAGTATAGTAGGCTATGTTAGTACGCAGTTTTTAAAATATTGAAAATAAATCATTAAATATGTTAACAATATAAAAAAGACCCACACAGTATGTTTGTTTAATATTCTTTCTTTCAATTTCTCCTGTGTTTGTTGTAGCCTACGAGATATTAGGCCTACTCCGTTGCATTACAAATCCCATAAATACCACTCCATATGCAAATAACAAGCCAAATCTGAGATGAGATCTACATTAAACTATTTGTTGTAGCCTAATCTACAAGAAGCAGATAGAATTTCAGCTGTTATTTGCAGGCTAAGGAACTCTCTAGTTCTCTGTTTCTCTGCGCTGAAACATTATACTGTTTACACTATATCCACAGACAACAATATTTGTATTGTTATGGCAAAGGTGTGGGAACAATGTATTTGCGTTGTAAATCATTTGGTGTCATAATGATTTAAATTCCCCTTTACTACATTACAATGCGTAGAATCTAGTATATATATATATATATATATATATATATATATATATATATATATATATATATATATATATATATATATATATATATATATATATAACTAGATTCTATGCATATATATATATATATATATATATATATAAATCAATCAATCATTGTGTTAAAATATAATAGTCAGACTCCAAACTCCATCAACTCAGTATTAAACATAGACTCAAACTGTAGGCTACCATATCAGTACAAATAAATATTTATTTGTGTGAGAGTGGCTATTATTAGTGGCTGGGCATTCTGGGTCTCACAATTACATAAGCAGCATTATATAAGCCTTAAGCATAGTCAGCTCCCCATCAGTTATTTAAACTGCTCAGGGCTTACATTTTTAATTCAATATGATAGAGCATAGCAGCTCTGTAAGTCTTTACCCCGCACTTTACCCTACCTTTACTGTTACTGGGGCTGTTAATAACACTGGATTTAAACAAATACAGCATTAAGTACTGCTCTAAAGTCACCACAAGGTGGCAGTGATGGTCATCTTTAATTGAATACCATTCATTTACTGTAATGTAAAAGCAATGTGATTTTTTGGATTTAGATAATTTATAAATCATTTAATTGACAAATCACACACATGCATGTTTTGTTGTATTTAACATTTGATTCAACAGTACAGTGCCCGTCAACTGAATAACTTTCCACTTGCTAATTAGATGATCTGTTCCTTTTACCTAGAAGCATTCAAGATGTGAGACAGAGAGAATGATGAGTCAGGGCGGTGTATCAGATATTTCACTTGGCACAGCTGGTTTCTCTCCTCTGAGCTTCTGTGAGGCTTAAGGACACAAAAATGGCAGACGCAGATCATTCTCTGCCTGTAACCAACCTACATCAGAGAGAACATATTCAATGTTGTTGTTTAGACATCTTAAGTTAGTAAGTAGGCCTGCAATGTTAACTGTCTATCAAGGGTTAAATGAAAAGCAGCTGACACTTTTTTTTAGAGTGACCTAAATCCAGTGACGCATCACTCATGATGCTGCATTCTAAGCTTCCAGAAAAGCTCATAAAACAAAACAAAAAACAAGAAGCATATTTACACAAAGTGACATTTACTTGTCATATTTATTATTTAAACACTTATTAGGGTGTTTAGTGGAGGAGCAATCAACAACCATTATTCGGAGACATGCATGACCAGTTATATAATAACCTGAGCTATTTGCCTTCCATCCTCGGGGTCAGTGAGTACAAAGACGCCCCTGTCATACAATTCTATCCTACTAACATACAAATAGAAGATCCTCTCTCAGTACACAACATGAGTATAGACTGCACATTCCCATCCCCCATGTCTCCTCATGCTCTTCAAGTCTCTTTCTGTCTGTCACCTTATTCCAAGCTTAAATATGCAGCAATTGGACATGATTTCCTCCTCTGGTGCAGCTGATATACTTAACATTTTTCATGACAATGAAATGGCGTTATTGTGAGATTTGACACTAGGTTAGGCCCAAAATCGGCAGAACTGATATTGTCGGGCTATACACCCAGGCAGGTGTTTGGGTGCTGGATTGAACAAAATGTCCTCTCACGCATGACTGCCTAATACAATAGAAAACAGCAGTCTATGGAGGGTGATCATTTTGTTTTAAGAGGGATTTATCTTGTCTGAACTGATTAGTGTAATGTGGCTGTTTGTGGTATCAGACGACAAAAATCAAACAAGTATTTAGTAGGTGGACTGTGGTAATCAAACTGAAGTCTGATCACAGTACCATGACTGTGGACTGAAGAATTACATTAGGATTTATGTTTTGTCTGTCAAGACTGAATGTTATGAGACTGAAGGCTTGAACAAACATCTAGTATTAATGAAATGCTTTAACAACAAATACATTTCTATTTAATGAGTAGAATTTACAGCCGTTTGTCTTTAAAATGTTGAACAGGATGGTAATATTTTTACACTGCATCTTTAAAACAACTTTCTCTAATGTAAATATCCAAAACTTGATAGCAGTTTGTAAATTATCATCTCATTCTTATAAAATCTGTAAATAAAACAAAGATCAGGGTATGTGTTACAAGGAAATATAGCTTCAATCTTAACTTTTGTAATTATTTTGTTAAATTTACTTCAGTGTCACAAACATTAAAAACACATGTAGTTTATGCTTTTACATGGTTTATTGAACAAAATCAACATCAAAACAATGAAGGATGACACCCAAATGAGTGAAGCATCCGAAAGCTCTAGTGTGCTTTACGCAAAGTAAAGTCAGTTCAAAAAATATTCAACATTTGCACACAAAAAGCACAAAATGCTCCACAAAAAGTCATAAAATGAGCACAAAAAAGCAACAAAAATGTCAAGGTCTAAAGAGGAAGCTTAGCAGAGCAGCATCATACAGTGTCAGAAAAGGAGAGGTTGCATAGAGTGTGCTGTATGCTCAATGTTGGACAACAAGGAATACAAAGAAAAAACAGAATTTGAGTAAAAAAGATGATAGAACAGGAAGTGAACTCAGTTCACTCTTCTCAGTGCCATTGCAGTCTAATACTATGGTTTGAATGACTGCTATGACAAAATTCTCTGAAAAAAAAAAGCTATTTGAAACATTCAAACTGAAAAGATCCCTAATTAAGAGGATAAAAAGCAAATGTGAAAACATTTACCAACTCTCTCCAGGATTAACTGACCCTCATGAAAGATACAATCATTTAAATAAGGGGATAACGAAAGTGGGTTTAAAAGAATCACAATGAATGTTCCCATTAAAAATAAAAAGAATTAGCTGACAAATTGAAAACATAATTGAACATAAAAAGTAACAGAACACTTTTTGTTCCCAAGAGAAGAACCATGCGGTCCAGAATATTACAGCTCAAAGTACCTGAAACCTGAGGGTGATTTAATCTTAAAAAAAAAAAAAAGATCTTGATCTCACAAGCCTCAGCTTTCTTCTACAGTAGACAGCAATAAGCAGTTGCAAATGGAAAAAAGGGAATAAAAAAGAACTAAAAATGCTTGACACTAAAAAAAATACATAAATAAATAAATCCTTCTGAAAAATACTGAACTAGTCTCTCCAAAAAACAGAAAGCACTGCTAGTTAATTTAGTGAGTTAGTAACTAAAACACAAGAGTGCTGAGGTAGAACTATAGCACGCACAAACTGTCCGGCAAAACCACATCTGGAAACACACACCAATTTCTTCTCTATGAAGCAATTAGGATAGAGATGAAAAAGAGCAATGGTACCACTACTGAGCTCCCGTCCTGCTTTTGAGAGCATCAAGGAGTCAGTTAACAAAAAGGAAATACTGGATTTTAATAATAATAATAAAAAAAACAACAACCCCCCCAAAAAACAAAAACTGTTTTACAGTGGAAATGCATTAGTAGATTTTATTATATAAAACACAAACAGCACTCACACAGTCTTTAACTGCTCCCTTCAGTCAGAACTAAATCCATATCTTAATATGTCAGATTCAAAAAACACTACACCATGAAACTGTATAAGTGTGCGTGTCTGTGAGAAAGGGTTGTTCACACCGTTTTTTCCATAAGTGACAGCAGCATTGTAAAAGGGGCACCAGAATCAATCAATTTGTTTGGCCAAAAAATAATCTCACACCATGTAAAATCTAGCACATGAATGGGTAAACTGAACATGGCTAATATATAAAGTGTTTAAATATTAAAAGCTCTAAAATATTTTTTAAAGATTAAGCTGTAAAACAAAACCCTACAAGAAATCTCACTTATATCACTAGAGTTCAAGGCATCAGGATAAATCTGCATTCAAGGAGAAAAATATCTCAATATTGGTTTTAGGCTTAAGATCATGAGCATTTTCATGGCAAATGAAAACCAAGTTCTAAAAGTCTGTCTTGAAATATCAGTTATTGTGTTGTGACAGAGGAAAGAAAGATGATCAAGTTCTGAGGAGTTTTATGTTTAACTCAAGTAAGACTATGGTAATGACATGATTTATGACATGTGAGGAGCATATATGTAAAAATGCTTGAACTCAAAATGTAGTCAAGTATCTTGTGTATGTATTTGTACTGCAAACAATGTTTGTACATGCAAAAGCAGTTTTCAAAAAAAGAAGACTAATGTGAACTACTTGCTCACTAAAACTGAAAGCTTCACTTCTCATAAAACTAGATAAAATAACTAAAATACTTTTCTTTATTTGTTATGGCAAAAGATTGTTTTGAGAAGATGAACAAGTAGGGAGGATCCATGAACAGAATTTTAAAGTCCCAGTCCCTCAGTAAGACTAATAAAGAGCTTGCTTGTTTTAGCTTGATTGTACTCATTGCATCATAACATTGTTGACTCTTAGTGATGTAACTGCTGACTGATTTAGGCTGAACACTTCTGGGCTTGCTGAATGATTCATATAAATTACTACTGTAAACAAAAAAAGTGAATGGTCAGGGGAAAATCTATTTGTGGCAAACTTTGTATTGGTGTTCAAGTTGAGTACTTTGTACTCTTCACATTAAATCAGCAATGGAAGATTCACAGTTTTCCAAGTCCCTTCTGGTCTGTTATGGAAAGGGAATACCTAAAACAGAATAAAAAAATACAAGTCATTAGAATTAGTACTTGAAATTTGATTTACACACATTTGACTACTGACATTTAGTGAGAACATTAAAAAACCTAAAAACGCAATTTTTAGCCAGAAATTCCTAGCTAATTAAAAAATAAATAAATAAATTTTCAAAACAATTTCCAAGCCTTTTCCTGATTTTTCCACTGACCGTGGGAACCCAGAAGAGAACAAGCAACACTGGACACACAAAATGAACAGAAAAGAGGAGCCATGTATTTTATAGCATTTTCAGTGACAGTCTAAAATGATGTCATGATGGCTGGCGCTGTTGCATAATGCCATCAGACGTGCAATCTGGGGTATATGAAGCGATGGAGTATTCTGACAATGACTTTCATACCTTTTATGAACCTTGACACTGTTATTTACTTAGCAGTCTATGGGACAGTCACAGGCCTCCAGGTTTTCATCCAAAATATCTTAAATTGTGTTCTGAAGACGAAAGGAACTTTTATGGGTTTGGAACGACATAGGGGTAAGAGATGAATGACTTAATCAGATTTACAAGCATTCAAACACAACACAAATAGAAAAAAAAAAATCTTTGCAGGCTATGCCATTAGTCAGCATGACTGCCGCTTGATCTCAGCTGCATACAGTATTAAGAGCCCCCCCCCCCCCCATATCCTGCGGCTCAAACTATCTGCTGAGTCAGGAAGAGCTACTAACACCCCTCTTCAGTCACTCAAACTACACAACGCACGCTGTTTCATGTGCAAACCAACCCTCTCTCACGTCCCACACATACACACCAGAGAGAGAGCAAACCAAGAGGCTCCATTCAGTATTCTTTTCCTGTCTGAACATAGCAACAGAAGGAGAAGGAGAGGGGGATGGTGAACAAAAGACGACTGGAGTGGCAAACAGCTGTAATGTCCTCATAATGCCTGGGGAACTCATGAGCCCTCCAACCCTAAAATACATCACTTTAAATGCTCTGCCAAACTAATCCAACTGCAATAATACACACACACAAGAACCAGTGAGGTTTGTTTTAGCATATGGTGTACAAATGAGTTTTGATTTGCTCTATGTATATCTGTTTATGTGAACAACAGCCTAAATTAAATCTGCTCATGATATAAAGCAATCGAATCTCTTCATAAGACTTGTATTAAACCAATTGATTCATATGGATTCGTTTTATGAGGCCTTTATAACCTTTCTGCATCTTTTAAGTTTTGGTTAACTGGACTTTTTATGGAGGGACAGAAACCTCACATCTTAATTTGCGATTCAAAGTCAGGAATTTAAGGGTAAGTAATTGATGGCAATTAAGATTTTTGGGTTAACTATACCTTTAAACATTCAATATCAATACCAATATTAAATATCGATATTTAAAAAACAAAAAAGATATCTAATTTTGGTTGATAACATAAATTGTGACAATACATTATGCACCCCAAAAGCAATAACACTTTTAGATTAAACTGATCTTTGCAAGGAACTGTCAGTTATGTGTGGCATGCCAAAACAAAAAATCTTTCCATTTCAGGACTAGGAAGAACTCCCAGTCACCTGGTCTGCCTGATGAGGGTTGTCCCCTCGAGCAAAGGGTATGGAAAAGAAAAAGAGACGAAGGGATGGGGAGTGTTACAGGAGGGGTGGTGGTGAATGCATGCGGTTGTATAACAGCTATCCCAGCATGCACTTTTAAAGACAAGAGAGGCTGTTATATAGCATGCAAACAGAAGCTCTCTGAAAGTCATGTCATTAAACAAATCATATGATGATAGAGTCCTAGCAGAGCACTCATAATAACCGTAAAACTGATATGGTCAAATAAAACACTAGCAATAACACGATAATGTCAATTTGTCCTTCACTGCTGTGGGAAAGATACTGATGCTGTTATCCAATACTGATAATACAATGAACTTGTACTATTTATGCAAAAAATTGCATGATTTCACTTGGATTTAAAGCCTTATGCTTAATCTCGTGTCATATTGTTTTCCACTCGCCACCCATAAGCTTCCTCAAAATAATCAACACCCCTGGGACGGCTGTATGGAAAAACACTTGATGACTATTTTAAGTATGCATTGATACTGAAATTCTGGCTGATATGCAGCTGGTAATAATTAATGTTATAAATCTATACTACTTTGTTGAAAAACAACTTTAAAACACTAAAAATTTACATGCACACTTCAAGAAGCAGTGCTTTCTTGATAGCAATTTCAATATCACAGCAAAAACTAATACTAGTATAAAAAATAATGTAGGCCTAAGTAAAAAGTCCTCAAGCTTATTGAAAACAAGTAAATAGTAATAAGAATGAAGAAATTTATTGCAAGCAGTAGGACAGCTTCAGTAGGAAGCTTCCCTGGCAAAGGCTCACCTGTGTGGGCATTTAGGTCAGAGTTCACGCTGCGCAAGTGACCTGTCCCATCCTGCTGTGCAGTTCTAATGCATCTGGTCGGTCCTGAGGATTGACTGCCAGCATGTCCTGCAAAAGTTTCCGGAGTGCCTCAGGCATATGCGAGCGCCTGCGCTGAGGAATACTCAACACCATCTTTGGGTTCTCCAGAAGCGCCTCTCCAACCGGGACAATGTCAGAACCCTGCCGCACATACGTCCCGAGAAGCTCCCGTTTTGAGTCGGCGTCAATGAATGTGATTCTCTCTATCATGGCCCAGATGATAATGCCTAGAGCAAAAATGTCTGCTTTGGCTGTGTAATGTCCTTCCCAAACCTCCGGGGCCATGTAAAAGTCTGAGCCGCAAGCTGATGAAAGCCAGAACTTATTGATGTTAACACTGTTTTTGTTTTTGTCCCGTCCCTCCTCTGAGTCCCGTACTCCAGCAGCCAGACCGGCACACACTTTACTCAGTCCAAAATCTGCCACTTTCAACACAGGCATGCCAGAACGCTCCGAGATGAGGATATTATCTGGTTTAAGGTCTCTGTGAACAATATTGTTTTCATGCAGGAATGCCACAGCGCTACTCAGCTGCATCATGAAGCTGGCATTGGTGCGGGGATTGGGCCGTCGCGACAGGATGAACTGATTCAGATCCCCTCCCTCGCAAAACTCCATAACAAACCACAGGTAGCAGGGCTCATCAGGGCATGACAATATACGCTCACCTAAAAAGACACACATGAAAAAAAAAACAGATGCAGAGATGAATATACTTTCATTTGAATGTTTTGGAGGTGTTAGTTAATTGGTACGAAACATATTAATAAAACAAAAAAAAGTGACTAATAAACAACAACCACAGTTTCAAAGGTGAGGATCATGCCTCTTTCGGAGAACCTACTCAACACTGTTGTTGACTGGTGGAAATCTTAAATGACTTCACCTTCAACAGAAATAATATGGTTTAAACTACCAGTAGTTGCTTATTGACTTTAAAGGGGTCATGGACTGAGAAATCAAAATTCCCTTGGTTTTTTGACATAAGAAATCATTGTACTTTAAAAACATTCTGTAAAAAAATTGTTCATATTGAAGCCAATCTGCCAAAATGACAGGTTGTGGAATGTGTCATTTAATGACATAATAGTGTGACTAATCACCGCCTCAGCATCTACATCACTGCCTGTTTAGCTCCGCCCACCGATACGCACATGTAGTGTAAATGAGGAAAGGCAAACACAGGTCTACACAGAAACCAAATGATAAAGATGCTCCAAAAATAACAAGATTCTGTGCAGTGCCAAGTTGTGGAAAAACAGACTCTGCATTCCCTTCCTTCTGATGCCAACATTAGGAAAGAGTGGATGAACTTTATGATTAATGAAGTTCCAGACCACGTCAGTAAGAACTTGGTCGTTTGTTTCTCTTCATTTTACTGTGAATTCATTCACAAACAAGGCTCATTTCGATGCAGGATTTTCAGAAAGACTGAAACTAAAATGCGATGCTGTGCTGACTATATTGGATCTGACAGCAATGGCGCACACACAAGAAACTTTTTTTTATGTGGTTACTATTGCTCTGTTATTACAGATCATTTGATATGTTCTGAGTATTTATGTGTTATTAACTTAAATCACAGCAGCGTCCATCTTTGAAGGATATAGGCTATCAGACAAACACAACTGTTAGCCAATCATAGAAGTGGGAATTTACTTCAGAGTCTACAATCTGCCACGCCTATTCAAACAGAGCATTCAGATGAGGGTGGTCAAAACAGAAATAGCGTATTACTTCTAAATTATGATGTTTTAGGTAAAAATCTTAACATTATAAGACCTCAGAGAACAGTACGAAATATAAAAGGCAGTTCATGACCCCTTTAACTGGCCCAAGTTAGATTACATATGATGTTTAAAGTAGGCATGAAATCAAAAATGGAAATCTGTAGCTTTTAGTACATGCATTTTTGGCTTTGATGTCATTGATATGCTACTGCATTCCTATAAGTCTGAAAAATCTGAAAAAACAAACCAAACATACTGATGAAATAAAATGCTCTATTAAAATGAGAATGTCCTTTGCCCTGATATTAAAGGGGTCATATGATGCTGCTAAAAAGAACATTATTTTGTGTATTAGGTGTAATGAAATGTGTTTATGCGGTTTAAAGTTAAAAAAAAAAAAACTTTCCACATATTGTACATTATTGTTTCTCCTCTATGCCCCACCTACTGAAACGCATAGATTTTCACAAGGCGAGGTGTACCGTGATTGGCCAGCTATCCAGCGCGTTGTTATTGCCCGAATGCCTCAAGCGTGTGACGGAAATGTTACGCCTCTTAACATATTGTGATGCTTTGTCCGGCCGGAGCGATGAGACATAAACATAAAACCCATTATAAACGTGATATAAACATGAATTCTAGTTGTGTCTTCTTTTGGAAGGCCAAACAAAGTAGTTTCACTTTCTGAACAAAACAGCGTCACACACCGCGGCCTTGAGTGAGCAGAGGCCGGAGGCCTAGAGTGAGCCGCGGCTGGCTTGAGTGAGCAGAGGTGGGCGGCTTGAGGCGGATTCTACAAGGCGCGTACCTTGTGCTTGCGGCAACCACGTGACGACCCCGGGCTGGACACCGCTTCGTCCACGGTGAAAGCCGATTCGGTGATCCACAGTGCCTTTTAGAAGGCCAAACAAAGTATTTTTGCTTTCACAGTGAAACACACAGCGTCTATACGACATGGTGGTGGTGGCAACAACAATACTACAACAAGAATAAAAGATACACCTTCTTTCTTTGCGTGAACATCTGGGCGGCGTTATGCAAATATTCCCACATAATGACGTAAATATGTGGGGGCGTGTTAGAACAAGATGTTTTAGGGGGACGTGGACGAGTCTCAACTTTTATAAAGAATATATCTTTGGATTTGAGACTTTAGTATTTGCAACTACACAGATGTCTTCTTTATTCACCAAGAGCTTGTAACACTCCTAAGAGAAGGGAAATTTTTTAATCGCATCATATGACCCCTTTAACTTGCCTCCGACTAATATAAAGTATTAAATCATGATTTTAATGTAAACCAGAGGCTGTGTAAGGCAGAGAAGATCCACTTGTAGATAAATTGTAATGCTCAATATGGCAGCTGCAGTTTCGCCTTACAGTTAAATCTACCAGTGTTTTTTTTTTTTTTTTTTTTTTTTTTTTGCAGGAATGGAAATTAGGAAAATGGAAATTAACTGCCCTGCAAATAAAATTACGTAGTCTGCTCTAAAATGTGAATGCACATTAACACAATTTATGAAACCAGGTTTTGGTCTTTCACCATTCAAGTAGACAAGAGCTGTGCATGCATGCCTGGAAGTAGCTGCTAGAGGTGTTACAAATACAGCTATCAAGTGAACCAACTTGTCTTAAAGGGACTTTGAGATAGACTAAAGTCTTTAAAAAAAAAAAGGGGTTTGGCCCTTCAATATGTTATTCCCCCAACCTTTTTTCTGCTTTAGGAAAAAAAACACAAAAAAAAAAAAACAACACAAACAAAAACTGTGGAAAAACTTTGCATATAACATATTTTTGTGTTATAGCAGGTAAACATAAATAGATAGAGAATGAGAGCACCAGAAAAACAGTGGAGTTAATGTAATGGAAAGAATTGCTTTGTCATCAGTTTCAGAGGCTGGATTGCTGTGGAACCAGTTTGAAGCTGTTTAGGTTTCTTTACAGAGGACTAGACTAGCTCCCATATGAACAGCAAACACTGACTTGTATCTCCTGATACAAGCCAAAATGTAATTTTTAAACTTGATCCTGTGTTTTCATGGGCTTTATTTTTATCGCTCTACCTGGTTTTGTTGAGCAAGCACGATGTGAATCTGCACATCTGCTGTAAATACAGCATACTGTGAATGTCACAGGTTTTTTTAAGTAGGGGTGCTGCTAGCATCACCAACACGCAGACAGACAGTGAGACACACAGTGTCTAAAGCTATATCAACTTGATGTTTTTATTCACACTATGAAAAATATGTGAACTCATGTTAACATTGAGAAAAAAGCTTGAAAACCATTTAAATCTGCGACAAAGCAGTTTTCTTTTCATACAAAAATAAAAGTGCACTACATTTCTGTTTAGGTTTAGCTGCCTCTAATTCCATTGGTTTTAAACGTTACGCTAACACCTATTTGCCTGGATGTATGTTTGTTTTGTGTTTTTGCTATGTAAACAGCCTTGAGTACTGTCTGGAAGCACTACATTAAGTTACTTTTGCCATTATTGTGTTCAGTTACTTTGTCAATGCATGACACAGTCGGTCACATTTTGACAACATGTTAGGTTGAAGACATTGGACTTTTCAGCTATTTCCACATAACCAGATGCTTTTAACCCAACATTTTCAGATATACATTTACACAAAAACTCTTCACTACAGCAACATTTAACAATGTAACCCCCATTTATTATAATCAGTAGCCTATATATAATCAGCTATACTCAAGTAGACAGACAACTACCTCATCTAAACTCAATTCAAGCCTATACTGTCTCGTGTTCCCACCAGAGATTAGGTGTGTCAAGCATTTAAAATCATTTCTTTATTCATAGTATAAATGTTAAACATCTTTTCCTACTTTCACTTCCATTTACACTAAATATAGACCAGACCAACAGCTTTCAAGTAAATGCATCTAGCAACACTACTGCATATAATACAGTAGAAAAACCCACGTGATGATTTGGAAGATAGGAAAGCAGTCACACAAAGAAGGTACCCTAACACATTGAGATTAATGAGATCAAATTGTTCTCGATTATCATCACTGTCTCTTTTTCACTTTAAGATAATTAACACAGTTGTCATGTAAGGAATGACAATCTTTCTTCATTGTTATTACTTGGTATAGCGGGTTTGGAGAAGGTTTGACCCCAACACCAGCAACCGAGAGGAGCATGGGGGAGGGCATATCTGACCGACATTTGTCACATTCTTACATAAAATGTAAACAATCTTAATGTAGAACACAGACATGCGCAATATCAACGTCCGGTGTCATCGATGAAACGCCACATGACTCATTGCCAAGCAATGGATTCTCGCAGTTTTGTTTCAGATTACAAAGAAAAACAAATAAAAATTGATATTACGTAGATTTTGAGTGACCAATATGTCATTGTTACCAAATGAGTGAACTGTCACAAACAAAAAGTTAGTTCATGACAAAGCGTTCTTCCAACGCTGACCGGAAAAAAATGCCAGAGCTTGAATAAAAACATCTTACCTTTCAACGAGGTCTCCACCAACCTCAAATACTGCTTTGAACGCTTATTGCCATGGCTCATTTTCTGGGCCATCCCGTTCCTTTGGAGAACACACTCCTCCAGCTGCACCACATTCTCATGGCGTTTCTCCAGACTGGTCAGAGCCCAAAACTCCGCCAGCGCCAACTCCACATTCTCAGGCGCGTCACAGCGCAGCTTCTTCACCGCCACTCTTGCACCTGATTTACGGGCAATGGCTTCATACACAACGCCATAACTGCCCTTGCCAACTTCACGGAGCAAACTGTACCGCGGTGCAATGAGTCGCCGTTCAAGACTGCCATGTTTAACCAGGTCCAACTCGTCTGCCATTGTCTCATTATCGTCTACGTTATCGACGCTGAGCGAGCGCAGGACACTGGAGCTGTCGGTTCTTTTGCAAGCGTTCCGTGTCCGTTGCCGCTCTCTGTCCTTTGCATCCATCGCGCCTCCTCACGTTTTGTGCGTGCGTTTGGAAACACCTTCCGCGTTCATATTCCTCTAAAGCTCCAGGAAGTTCAGCAGCGCTTACATATTCGTTGACACCTGCATTTGTTTTCATTCAGTGGGGTGTAGTTATTCAGTTAACGTCGACCTTCCGGTCTGAACTGAATGAACCATGAATGAAGTGAAAACTTGACTGGATCGTCCCACTTTCCCGTACAAGGGGATTCTTGACCTATGAGGACACACGTACACAGCAAACGCCTATTCTGACCTTAAGTTAAATTAGTGGTGTTAAAATGGTGAGGTGAACCGAATATGATAAATGAACTTCTTGTGTAAACATGTTTTTAAATAAAAATAACTTCGTATGCTTTATCTGCGTTTGTTAGTTTCATGCATTCGAAAATGTACGAACGTTTGTACCATTTACACATGAGAATATAAAATCAGTATTTTCAAATATCATTGTTTTCAAGCAACGGTTTATTTATTAATTTCAAATATCATAATTCTTTGAGTCATGAATATCAAGACTAGAATGGTTTAGTCCCTCCAGCATGAGCGTGCATGTGCTCTATAAAGCTCAGCGCACACACGTGCTCTGACACGACGGAGAGCATCTGGGGTTTTTGAGGTTACTCATCAGTAAAACATTAATGAGAAATTTTGTCATTTTAATATTGTCACTATTTTATTTTTTCACAGTTCTATCTATGATTCATATACACATTAATTTTTTTATTTATTTATATTTTATATTTAACCATAAAAAAAAAGTTTTCAATAAAAATGTGTGAACAGTGAGGGAGAATTAGTACACAACCAATATCATCTGGACCACAGCTTTTTAAAGTTTATAATTGTATTGATTTTTGTATTATTATTCTTTGCTGGTTATAAGAAAAGGGTAAGCTTAGATAAGACATCAACATTCAAATATTAATGTACAGGATTTTTCATGGATTACATAAGATGACAGCATTATGAGGCAGCTGTTACTGCTCACAATCTCCCTTAAGAATAAAAAAGCAACACTGTCTGACTCACTGTCTTTTTCAGTGATAAATTCTGAAAATATTTGTATAGTTAGCTATTTATATGCACCTGTACATAACAGTGATATACATACATATATATATATATATATATATATATATATATATATATATATATATATATATATATATATATATATATATATATATAGAAGACGACGACCATCCTGAAACAAACCTCTAAAATGACCTCAATTGTCATCATCCATCCACATTCACATACAGGCATGAGGGCATGTCTGAAAATGCTGCCAACATCAATGTATCACTGCTTACATGGGTCAATGTTTTGTTTGTTTCCAGTGAGGAAAGTATGAAACTGCACTTTGTATGGGCTAGCTAGTTAAACGAAGCAGTTTCTTTCGTTTGGCAGTTCTGTTTAAAACTTGCAGCTTGCCTCTAAGGAGAATGCATGTTTTTCACTAAATGTTTTCATTTAAATATCGTAAGTGTTAACAATTGTACAGATAATGTAACTTAGGTTCCTGACCAGCTGGCGTGCCTTATTGTTGATCTCTGATCTGACCATCCCAAACCATTTCTGAAGAAGAGGCAGAGAGTAGTGAGAATCTGAACTGATCTAAAGTCAACATGGCATTTACAACCCATTTTACTCCCGCAATAGGGAGGGAAGCACCTGATAAAGATAAGTCAGCTCGTAAACTTCTGGTGAAATGTTATTTGATGTTGTGGTTTATATGTGACCCTGGACCACAAAACCAGTCTTAAGTTGCACGGGTACATTTGTAGCAACAGCCAAAAATACATTGTCTGGGTTAAAATTATCGATTTTTATTTTAAGCCCAAAATCATTAGGATATTAAGTAAAGATCATGTTCCATGAAGATGTTTTGTAAATTTCCTACTGTAAATATATCAAAACTTCATTTTTGATTAGTAATATGCATTGCTAAGGACTTCATTTGGACAACTTTAAAGGCGATTTTCTCAGTATTTTGATTTTTTTTGCACCCTCAGTTTCCAAATATTCAAATAGTTGTATCTCAGCCAAACATTGTCCTAACAAACCATAGGCTATATAAATGGAAAGCTTATTTATTCAGTATAAATATGTATTTATCTCAATTTTGAAAAAATTGACACTTAAGTTTTGTGGTCCAGGGTCATATATACATAAAGACTATCACTATTGAGACACTATTAAGACGTCATAATTTTGTTTTAGTTTTTATCACATTTTGATAATTGATAACTTACCTTTCATAGTCATGAATATAACTGTACACAGGGTTGCCAACTTTGGTTGCCAACTTTGTTTGCCTGGCTGGAGTGAGATAAGTTACAGCTGTAAAGTCACTTTAAAGATTAATTTTTTCTTTCAAATGTGCCAAAAATGTGTCTCCTGGCGGAAAACAAAGACTTTTAAGATGAAAATTACATGAAATTCCCCAGTGTGTGTGTGTGTGTGTGTGTGTGTGTGTGTGTGTGTGTTTACGTCTTGCTTTTAAATTTATTATAAAATTACTATTGTTACACATTTCAGTACTTTTACTGTACTGTAGTATAAACTTTACTATACTATAAAGTATGGCAAGTCACAAAGTCATTTAAAAATAAATAAATTAAGCCCAGACACCAACAGCCTTGAAGGGTTAACTAGGCTACAGATTAAATAAGTTAATTGTTAATGGTATAACAATTAAATAATAGTGCATTCACTATTTTGAAATATTTTTAATTTAAAAATTAAATTTTAAATTTCTAAATTTTAAGTTTTGTCTTTAACTGCAGAAGCTGATAAATACATTCAACAAAAACAGGCTTGCTGCTGTAGTTTTATTACTCTGAATTTTGTCCAAATCACTGAATGCACCATGTCTATTTTGACATGTTGATGTCAGATATTTCGTTACGTCCATAGCTACAGTCATCACTGTCAATCAAAGCAATGACTCACAGAACTCGCTTAGTTTTTGTTTTTTTTACACTCGCGTTTGTTATTCCTGAAACAGTATACGGTAGTATTAAGTATGGTCCTCTTGGACAAAAATGAATAAATAAAATAATTCATTGTTAATGAAATAATATAGAGAAAGGGCGCTCCCCTTATAGCAAAGATGATTTTGACAGTAGACCAGAAATGACTGAACTGGCTTATCTATA
This sequence comes from Cyprinus carpio, assembly GCF_018340385.1. Classification (NCBI taxonomy): domain Eukaryota; kingdom Metazoa; phylum Chordata; class Actinopteri; order Cypriniformes; family Cyprinidae; genus Cyprinus; species Cyprinus carpio. The sequence continues at coordinate 23,866,089 of NC_056577.1, read as the reverse complement.
ACCAGGAAGTAACCGTGACTATAAAAGTCCAAGTTAACAATGGAGTGAAAGAAAACTTGATTAAAGAAAGAAGAAATGCATTTTCGTTTTAAGTAAGTCAGTGGGAACAAGGAATAATGAGTAAAAGTTACACTACTTAGTCTCTTGCACCACCTACTGTTGTAGTTTTAAATTACATCGTTAAAACTTCAGTTGCATATTTTCATAATGCATACATTTACGTATTTATATATTATGTATTTAGTCTGAATAAAATGTAATTACATTTTAAATTTAAACTAAAATAAGTAAAATAAATAAATAAATAAAAAAATTCCACTTTCAGAAATAAGGGTACAAACTGTCACTAGTCAGGTAGGCTACCCTTTAAGTATTAATGTACTTTTAAAGTGCTTCTCCACGTTTCAGAAATGTATCATTTAGGGATAAATAAGGTACAAAGGTTTTTATCTTTTTTTTTGTACTTTAGGATACCACCCCAGTAAGAGTTTTGTACCTTTTTTTTCTTAGAATGTAGCTACTTTTTTTAAAAAAAATATATAAAATTACAATTTCCTACAACTCACTATTAATGAAAAGGTTATCAAATATGACGTCGTATGATTAAATGGTTGGATACAGTCGAGATTTTTGTTTTTATTTTTATAGTAAATCAACTTTATAGTCAGGTTGAAATTAAATATCTTAATAAAACTTCTATAAAGAGTAGAGTGGTAATCTGGAATGGCTTCAATAATAAATAAAAATCTCTATGTACTGTAAGTTGTAAATCTTATCCATGCTCTTTATTATTTTGCAGAGCATCCTGTAGATGGCAGTGATGTTATTTTTGTACAATTTGTCCTTCTGAAGAAGTGCTGCGGTCATTGAATGAGTAAACATTGAATAAACCTTGAATCTTTTTCATGTGATAAATAAATATTTGTAAGATTACACGAAACATTTTCAAAGTGAATACATTTTTAAACGCCAGAGCAGGCTTAAATGATATAAATAAAACAAATGACATTCCTGTTTAGTGAACCTTAATTTTTGTGAAGGATCTTGTCCTTCACCAGTAACAAAGGATCCAAGGTTGTATGTTGTATCCTTTTTTTTTTTTTACACAGATACAGCTAATATCTACTATACTAATGTGTAATTATGCAAATGATGCGTAGGAAAAACAGCTCTAAATCATTGCAACCTTATTGCTTTGCATCTCTAAAGGAAAGAACATATTGCATCACATTATGGCTGAAGACAGAGACCACCAACAAGTGGCGTAGAAAATGAGTGTGCGGTACAATAGGATTTTGTATGCTGCTCTGAAGTGGGCAATAGGGTGCAGCTCTCCATGCTTTTGTGTGGCTGCCATGGCAACTTAACAATTATAAAGGCCAGCTACATTTCTGCATGTTTTTGTGAATACTAACCTCTTGAGAAAAATAAAATAAATAAAACAGTAGTTTATTCTAATGATGTAATATAATGGCCAAGTCCTGTTTTAACTATTCCTTCAAAAATAATTAATTTGAATACATTTGAATTATTTTTAAACCAATAGGACCTACCCCGTCATTGGGATTTCATACTATAGTATAGGCAACAGATTTCTAAGATCAACATAAGCTTGTGCTTTAGATCTACTCAATTGAATATCAAGCTGTTAAGAGAATACGTCCCCCCCACCCCCCCACCCACAAAAAGTGCTGAACATGTAGAAACAAACTCATCTGACCTGAGGGTTAGGAAATTTTCATTTCTGAAGTGCCTTATTTCCCCATTTTATGTTGTAAATAAGGGTTATTGTTTTAAAGATTTCTGTGGTAATGGAAAGACATGGTGCTGTGAGGATGTTAAGGGATCTGACATTGCTCTTGCCTCTGTCCACCACTTCAGCACTCCGCTGAGAGATTGTTCAAAACACAATCACCAAAGGAGTAATCAGGACACAAGAAGTAGAGAGAGGCTTGATGCTGGTGTCTAGGATTAGGGTTACACACCCACCCACCTCCACACACACATCACTTCACTGCAATTACTGTCCTCTTGAATTTGAAATGCAGAGTGATTGGCCTGATTACATTCATTCCTTCATAATTTTACCTATATCATTACTGGAGGAGGGTCGGGGTTCTTGTTGGCCTCAAAAAGAGATAAAGAGCTCTGATTTATAGAGACATCTTTTATGTCTGTATAAATCATCTCCTTTGGCAACTGAATTCACGATTATATTGTGTAGCTTGTGTGGAGACACAACACACAAGCAATGAATGTCTGAAACAGTCCCCCTATCCCCCCGCCCCTTTTTATTATTTCAATATTATGTGACATTTCAATGCTATATTTCTTATATACACAGACACACACACAGGATGAGATTTGTTTCTTCTTAGAAAATACAATCTATTCATGCTCTCCTAAATCTCATTCTAATTTAGATATTCATTCTCTGTGTTGTGAAATCTAATAGATTTTCAAAGCCTTAACTGCAGGCTTCTAATCAGCCCAGCTGAAATGAATCCCTGTGATGAGTTCCTTTTTGCTGCTGTGGGAAGGTTGAGGCAGGTGATCATACAAGCCTTATGGTTGCTATGGCAACCTCTCATCACCCTAAGAACGCTGTTGTCATAATCAGCAAGTCCATCAAATGAGGAAAAGCTGTCAGACTGAGGTTTGCATGGAAATGCCAGACGCCAAAACACACGGGTGAACCATTGCAACAAAAATCATATAAGATATCCTAATTCAATGAAAGATTCAAAGCTCTGAAGGAATAGTTTATCCAAAAATAAAAAATATGCTGAAAATGTACTCACTCTCAGGCCATCCAAGATGTACAGTATATGAGTTTCTTACTTCATCGGAACAGATTTGTAGAAATATTTGGTTACATCACTTCTTCACCAACAGATCCTCTGAATGAGGTGCCATCAGAATGAGAGTCCAAACTGTTAAAAATTTTGCAATAATACACAAGTTATCGACACAACTCCAGTTGATAAATTAATGCCTTAAAGTGAAAAGCAGCATGTTTGTAATAAACAAATCAATCATTAAGATGTTTTAAACTTCAAACTGTTGCTTGTTTATATATATATATATATATATATATATATATATATAATATATATATATATATATATATATATATATATATATATATATACATATACGTATTGCTATCATTTGTAACATTTTCATAATGGGCAGGTACTGTATGTGGGTATTGCTATCATTTGTCATAATTTTGAGTGAAGCTGGTTACACAACTCTGATTCTGGTTGCAGGTTTGCATGAAGCACACTGGAAAAAAGTTTTAGAAGTGCACAGGGTGAAAGCTGAGTGAGCAAGAGAGAGAGACAAAGATAGGCAGACCGAGGAGAAAGATGTGTTTAGAGATAGTGATTACCTTTACCTTCTTGCTAAGAGGCTTTTAACTGAGCTGAACGTTTCTGTACGTGATTCCAACCAAACACAATGAGACTCTGTAATAGTTTTATTATCATTAAATAAATTCTCAGTTATTACCCATGAAGATGTAATTCACCCCAAAATTAAATTCTGTCATTTACTCACTCTAATGTTGTTTCAAAAATGTATGTATTTCTTTGTACTGTTGAACACAAAAAAAGACGTTTTAATGAATGTTCAGTTTTGGTTCCCATTGATTTCTAATGCATTTTTTGCCACACAATGGAAGTCAAAGGGAACCAAAACTATTTGGTTACTAACATTCTTCAAAATATCATAAGAAAGAAAGGCATACAGGTTTGGAACAACTTGAGGGTGATCAATGTTTGGAAGACTTTGGAAATGTAATAGGTTACAGATTACAAGTTACCCTATTTAAAATGTAAGAAGTAGTGTAACTATTTCGATTACTTTATTAAAGTAATGTAACTGATTACATTTGATTACTTTTTAATTACTTTTCTAAATTTCTAATGAATGTTTTCAACTGTAAATCATTTTGAAACATTTAAAGCAGGCAGGGTTAACCTTACAGTAGGACCCAAATCTGATTACTGTCAGACTTTCAAAATCCTTTATCACTTGAAATAAGATTATAATAATTTAAAGGGGTCCTGTTATGCTCGTTCACAAAGTCTTAATTTTGTTTTGGGGGGTGTACTAGAACAGGATCTCATACTGGGTTGTTCGAAAAAACACATTATTTTTCACATATTTTACATTATTACAACACCTCTCTCCCCAGTCTGGTATGAACGGCTTGAATAGTTCCTGTATCAAATGAAGGCCCGCCTTCTAAAATATGAAATGTGCTGTGGTTGGTTAGCTGAGCCAGTGTGTGTTGTGTTTGGCAGCGCTCGGCACCTGGTCGGGAAATGTCATGTCCCTTACCATAGCCGCCTGCAAGCTTCAGTGTAAATATTGCATCAAAATAAAATAAATTTGAGCACGATTTAAACCTGGATGATTGTTATCACTCTAAGTTTGTCTGCCTTGGGAAAGCTAGCATGTCTTCGACATAGTGATAACACTCATTGCCTTCTCTTATGCAGCTCAACCAGGTCTCATCCCATATGTCGATATTTGTGATCTCACAAATCCCTGAAAATATGCGTTATAGTCCAAACAATTTGTTAATTGTAGTTTAACAAGCATAATAGCACCCTTTTAATTTTAAAGCACAGCCACCACAAAATCAGACTACGTCACCACTTTTTACTTTGAGATCGTTCTGAGGTTAAATACAGATTTGAAATCATAATAAGATATAGTTTAATAGCTACGATACTGTTTTTGAAATCAAATCTTTGCATAGAAAATGTCAGGAAACACTGGCATCTAACAATGCCTTGGAAACAACAGATTATCTTAAAAAAATAAAGCTATCGAATAAAGTTATTGAATAAGCATGTGTCCTATTTTGTGTCCTAAACTCCTTAAACATTGGTGTCTCATATTTTAGAACAGTGAGTGCATTTGGGAAATAAATAAATTACATCTGTGTGTGTATGTGTGTGTACTGGTTTAACTGTTCACACTTAAATAGTGAAAGATCATGACAACCCACTAGTGAGGACATTTTTCTGGTCAAAAAGGCTTATAAATTCTTGGAAACAGAGAATCATGTAAAACAAACAAACAAACAAACAAACAAACAAACAAAACAAACAAACACAACAACAACAACAAAAAACACTGGATTTAAATAAAAACTTTTTTAATCTAGTGTTTTGCACAGGTTTCTGTGAGGGGTAGGTTTAAGGGTTGGGTTAGCTGATAGAAAATATCATTAACCTGAAATAAAATCAACAGAAGTCTATGAAGTGACTTTACTAAGATAGCAAAAAGTTTGTGTATGTGTAAAAATATTCATATGTAACCCGCTTTGTAATTGTTAACATTTTCATGAGTAACTGTAATTTAATTACACTTTTTTTCAGTAACTGTAACAGATTACAGTTACATTTATTTTGTAATTAAATTAGGTAATTCTGTTACATGTAACTAGTTACTCCATAAAACTGAGGGTGAGTAAATGATGACAGAATTTTAATTTTTGAGTGGACTATCCCTTTAGTAAATAATAATTATTTGAGTATCTGATTATTGAGTATCTGTTTATTCTGTCCACAGTTTAACAGTTTGTTGTCTGGAATATAATCAATAGACAAAATGTGCATTTTAGATCAGTTAAACACTACTTTAAACGGGCATCCACTAATTAATAAATAGGTCGCAACACTGACTGGAATAGGTGTTGACTTAATCTGTGTGTAAATACCGGCTGCAGTAGCAACACTGCATTAAGCATCACCAGAAATGACTTCAGCAGGGTTTATTTAGAGGTATTATGCAAACAGTTATCCAGCTAATTATGGAACCTGTGTGAAAAGCAAATCGGCATTTGTCCACTCTGACATCGCAGTCATAGTTGTGTGACTATAGAGAGATTTTATTAATACAAGTTATTTATTTTTGTAGGTTTGTATTACAGTAGGTTACATCATGGTGTTTCCCTAAAGGCTGCAGCAGCGACATGCTACCTCTGTCATTCAGTGAAAAGCTTTGCTGCAGCTGAGCTGAAGACACTTAGCTTCCCTTGAGATAAAAGGAAAGAAGACTAGACTATAAGGGTTGCATTGCAGTAAACAGATTGATGGAAATTGATTGGTTTCTGACTGAAGGCTGTGCCAGATATTATTCTATATTCTATATGGCTTCCACTTGAAAGAAAGCTAGTGTGAATAATGTGTAGTACATTTTACTTGTTTGTACAAAATTGGTTTCATGGTGTGAATAAATTAATAAATAAATAAAAATTGAGAGAACACAATCTCTCAGAGCTCAAAAGTGTGTCTTTCTAGATTTCCATGAGGTTAGAACAAACACTGATATAGTAGTTTATTTAAAGTTATGAGTTACAAGGATCTACAATGCTGCTTCTGCAATACCAGATATCTGAATTTCATATATTCCAAATATAAATATATAAAACATACAAATTTTCAATTTTGTCTTTAGTACAAATGGGGCAAAAACAAATGTGTAAATGAGGGGATAATGTGAGACAATTGCAGTTATTAGCTATTGAAACTAATTACAACAGGGTATTTTTCATGAACCCTTAGCTTGAATTCAAATTTTGTATTTTTGTATTTTGTTTTTACTTAAGATCAGATCTTATGGAGATCTGTGACAGATGGCAGATGTTAAAGGGCATCTTAGGTCTTATAAGGGGAACTTAGAAAAATGCCTTTGGCAGGTGACATGGCATCGGAAATTATGTTGTCATTGCAAATGCTGCTATATATTATATTGTTTGTATATTTGATATAGGTATCAGTTTCTCTCTCTCTCATCTTACACCCACTCAAAAGCACAGAGATCCCTTGACATCAGGTCTGAGTTTTCGTTCTGTCTTTAGCTATGGTCCTCTTTGGTCCCAGTCCAGTTTAAATAATGGGGGAAAAAAAGAAAAAAAAAAGCGTAAACCCATGTATGAAGCAAGTGCTATGTGAGGTCAGCTCAGTTTAACTGGCGAATACATAGTATTTCAAGGGCTGAGGCCAAGAAAGAGTATTAGGTGGCTCAGATAGGTGCTCAGGCCTAATCTGGGATTAACAATGCAGCTCCGCAGATTGCCTTAAGGATTTCTCAGGTCTCATTAGCATGGCTGGGACGACCATGTTGATGTCAGAGCTGGTGATATCGGTATAGTGCCACCAATGCTTGCCACTTTTTTCAGTGGATCACTAATCTCTGAAAGTGCTGTTTCATCAGGACAAAAATACTGCCTGGCAGCATAGAAATGGTGTTCTCACAATGCAGTTATACACACGTAAATAAATTAAGATAACAAATAACATATTTTAACATTATTTTCAAGAAAAAAAGGTGAAATAAACAATGTCAATTACAATGAATCATAAAAAAGAGAGAGAAAAAAAGTGCTATTTAGAAATAAATATGTCCTAAAGACAAAAAGAGGAATTACAAACATTAACGTAACGTTCCAGTCTGTTGTAAAAATGGCAGCTCCATTAGCCATTTGTCATTGCTAATGAATAGTAATGAGAAGACGAACACTACGCCCCGCCCACGTCCACACTGAAAGCTCGGAGCTGTCAGTCATCTGAGGAGCTGAGGACTCCTGGATGGATCCTTTAGCTGTCTATTAAAAATCGGGACATCTAAGAATCACACATCTCAGTCTTACGAAGACTGGTAATAACATCAAAGTGGGTGAAACCTGATGGCCAAAAATGCAAAGTCGAATTAATTCTTTAAAGATGGGATTTGACATAATACTGAGCAGGATCACCAACTGCTTCAACCAAAGAGGAACTTGAACAGGAATTTTGCCTGATCTGGTGCCCTAAATCTGTTGGACTACTAAATATTGTTTCTTCACAGGTAAGTTAAATAAATTGCATGGTTACTAGATTGGATAGTGTAAAGGATATATATGTGATATGAAAGTGTCAGTTTCCCATACGAGTGCTTATTTGTTGCATTGGTGTTGGTGTTTGCGTGAACTGATCGATGAGACGATAAATAAGTCGTCAAGATACTAAAATATTGCATAGTGTTATTGCATTATTGCATTAATAATAACTAAGGCTCGTAACAAATGTAAATAAGTTAACATGATTCTCTCTAGCCAGAGCGTTTCTGGCGCACGTGCAGCAGTGCTCAGCTTTCCAACTAAACCGTTTAGTGAAAATAAACCAGTCCAGATTTTCACTCGTTGTTTGCGGGAAAGAACGATACAGTAGTGACACTTTACATTACAGTGCCAATGGTATATATATACTGTAAAAAACTGCCACCTTGACCGTCAATTATTATTTTTACTGTAAAATATTAAAACATGAATTAAAAAGACTATATACTTATACTTAACGAAGAAAATGCATTACATTATTGTAGCCTACTATTCATTTAACAATAAATACACAGTTAATTTTTCCTATGATTTAGCATAAACACTAAGTATTTACAACAAAAGGATAAACAGAGACTGTTTGTCTGTGTTAAATGTATGATGACAGTACAAATTATTGAAAGAAAGACCACACTTTATTTAGGGTGGGCAGTGGGGACTTAAGATCCTCAGATAACAGAACCCTGGTGGGTAGAAATCAGGACTGCAAACAAGAAGTTGCTGGGTGCCCTCAGGATAAGCATCATTCTGGATTTGGAATAGATTACACAAATAGCGTTGGTGCGTTAGTCTAATTACACTAATCTTCCCTCAACAATACGATAAAACTAAACATCATTAGATAGAGAAAGCGCAGCATCACCCTTTTGGACGCTGAAAGCACACAGCAATAGTGTGGTGTATAACCGGGTTAGGAAATTTCTTACCATATGATTAAATAAACATAAAAAAAAAATCAATTTACCACTCAGTTTAACCAAAAATCAGTTTACTGCCAATCCTTGCTATATGCAGTCACACTTTTATGTAAGAGTTCTGTATAAATGGTGGCTTGATATCAGGTGGCTTTAAAGTACATCTGGGTCACGATCTACCAGAGAGATGATCTTGTTTAGTGTGTAAGCAGCGAGTATTTTTAGGCGACGTGTTCAGATGGCAATGCTCTCAGTGTGAAAATGAGTTTGCAGAGATCAAGTTAAAAACAGGTTCTTGTAATCTCTTCAGATTTTAATTCCACTGGTTCAGATGATATAACATTATTATCAGCAATAACAGTAGCCCATTGAAAGCCTTATTACATTATGCTTTTGAGCATTATTTCTAGGATCAAATACATGCTTTAAATTTTTTAATAATTCATGACCTTTTGTTATGGTGTTGTCCTTTGTTTGAAATGTCTTGTCAAGCGCTGGATGCCTTGAATAGGCAAAGAGAAGAAAGACAATGGCGAAGATTTGTACAGAACAGTCTTACCCATCCCAACACAGGCTTCCGGTCCGAGCCTCTGAAGATGAACTGGACCGGACTGAAAATGGTGCAAGCAGGTTAGAATAACAAGAGGATCTTAAAGGGGTCACCTTTTTTTTTTTTTGAGCACCAGATAAGATGTTTTGCACTAAAATAAAGTCAACAATGAAAATGAATTTTCAGACTTTAATTTAGTATTTGTTTTTACTTTTTCCAAACTGTAAGCTGTCAAGCACAGGATGTGGTTTTGTCGTCAGACAAATATATTTTTGACTCCCCCAATTCTTTAATAACACCTTTTATAAGATTAGATTGAAATGGTCTGGTATTTTGTTAAAAATAAACTTAGCTAAAAATCTGAATGTTTGGATTCTTCAGGAAGATATGTGGAGCTACAAGTGCTACACTTTGTTTTGTTTGGAGAACTTTATCGTGTTTTATTCTAAGTTCTGGTGATTTGATGCTTAGTTTCAATAGATGGTCTTTTTGGAACATTTTTGAAACATAATTTACCCCCAACTTTTCCCAGGGCACATTCTCTATGTGAGGACACTTCCTCTGACATGCAGGGGATCATTTCTTCTGCAGCCAGCCAGTTGCAGGAATCCAGGAGAAGCTCATTCACAGGTGCTGGGGCTATGGCAAGGTAACATCAAATCCATCCAAACCAAAGCTCGAATGTAGTTTACAATGTTAACCGTGGCTACAACTATGCTAAGTCAAATGCACACTCAGCCTAAGTCATTAAAACATTTGATTTTACCAAACAAACTTTATGAAGGGAAGTGAAACACATCAACAAAACTTGAAAATGTTAAGTGTGCATTTGACATGGCTTGAACAGAAAGCTACATACTGTATAAAGTATTTTTGACTTCTTTCGGTCTCACAGGCTCACCCAGTTTCTGGTAATGCTGAGGAACTGGGCATCACACAGGCTTCACAGAGAGGATGAGCGTCCCGACTCTTTCTTGGAGCGATTCCGTGGACCTGACCTCAAAGATTTATCTAGTCGAGGAAGTAATGCCCAAACCTCTATAGGCCTTCCTGACAGGCCTCATAAGAGGAAGTAAGTCAAGAAACAGATTTTCTGTATGGTTTCTTTATACAGGCAGAAATGCCTTTGGTATGGAGTCCTTGAAAATGAAAAAATCATGCAAAGAATCACACTGCATCTGTGCAAAAATACAGTATATCCATACTGTGTGCAGATGATTCATAAAACAGATCACAGAGCTGAGAATGAATTTAATAATAATAATAATAATAATAATAATAATAATAATAATAATAATAATAATAATAATAAAAAAGAAAACTGGGTTGGATCAGAGGTTAAAATCTGAAAACAGTATGTAGATTTCCATGTAGAAACCCCCTTCAAGTAAAACAGTATCACAATAAATTGTAGAATAGAAACAAATGAAAACACTAATGCCTTTTGCTCCTTAAGAAAAGCCAATCACTGGCCTCTGGCAGCTTACAATATGAACAACTGCAACAACACAGATGAGTAAGTACCACGTAGAGACAGCTCCTTCAGATATAAACCCCTATATAGTGCATTATAAATCGCATAATAGTGTGGATATGATAGATGCTAGATTGTAGAATCCTAAATAATAAATGTATCTCAAATATGAAATTTATAACAACAGATGATAGTCTGACATGTTTAGTACATTGCCTTAATAGAGTTCAGTGAATATAGGTGCTGCCCTCTGCAGGTTAACATGAGAGTTTACTAGTGGTAGTTCACACTCACTAGTTTAGCTAATTCAAATAAAAACAACCCAAAATATTACCTTCAGCAAAAAGGAAGACAAAAAGGAAGACATAAAAAAAGACGAAGACAAGAAGGAAGAGAAAAAAGATGAAAAACAGGATGAGAAAAAAGATGAGAAAAAAGACGAAAAGAACGATGATAAGAAAGATGATAAAAAGAAAGATGCTCCTCCTCCGCCGTGAGTATGCCACAAATGAAACTTTTAATGATAGTGTAGTTTTAGTACTATTTATCAGACAGTGATATTGATTATTCACAGATGAATGCTGTGATTTAGTATGTGTTCATTTTTGAAAGTGGCCAGAAGATAATCTGATATGTGTTTTAGGAAAGAAGTGTGGATCATGGATCCAGCCTCAGACAAGTATTACAGATGGCTTTCGGTCATAGCAGCCCCAGTGTTTTACAACCTGATGATGCTGGTGACAAGGTCTGTTCATGCAGAATCTCTCATGAAATCAATAGCTTTAGTAGATGTGGCAAGTGCTTCATTGTTTATATTTCTTTAGGGCCTGTTTCAATGAGCTTCAGAACTCTTACACAGTGCTTTGGATCATCATGGACTATACCTCAGATGCAATCTATTATGCAGACACGTTTGTCAGATCAAGAACAGGTAGGGTGATTTTTCAGAAAGAATGAAAATATTTTATGAATAAAATTATATTTAATATTTACTATAAATGTTAATAAATAGTATTGATTTAATATGCCCATTATATATAAATATAAAATATTATATAAATATATAATATACAATAATATATAAATGCAGTTCTATCATAGAACCCCGAAAAAAGGAACTGTTTTCAAAGCTGATAATCAGCATAATAGAAAGATTTTTTTTGAAGGATTAGTTGACACTGAATACTTCTGAAAATTAAGGTTTGCATCACAGGAATGTTTTACATTTTGAAATGTAGTATTATAGAAAATATTGTAATAATATTTCACAATAATTGCTGCTCTACTGTATTTGTAATTAAATAAATGCAGCCTCTATGATACTTCTTTCAAAATCATTTTAAAATATTAACAAGCTAACTCTACTAGATACTTCAAGCTTGTCAAAATTTTATTCTTTTTATTTTTACATTTTTATTTGGTCTTTTTCAGGCTTCTTGGAGCAGGGTCTCCTCGTCAAAGACGCTAAGAAGTTGATGGATCATTACAGGAAAATCCCCCAGTTTAAATACGACATGATTTCAATGATCCCGACGGATTTATTAATGCTGAAAGTGGGATTCAACAATCCTGAACTTCGCTTTAACCGCCTTTTCAAAATGGCACGTCTCTTCGAGTTCTTCGACCGCACAGAAACCCGAACAAACTATCCAAATATTTTCCGTATCAGTAACCTTGTACTTTACATCCTGATTATTATTCACTGGAACGCTTGCATTTTCTTTGCTATTTCCAAAACCATTGGCTTTGGGACTGACACATGGGTATATCCGAACATCAGCCACCCTGAATACGGCCGCTTGGCCAGAAAATACATCTACTGTCTGTACTGGTCCACTCTAACTCTCACCACCATCGGAGAAACACCACCTCCTGTTAAAGACTTCGAATACTTGTTTGTCGTTATGGACTTCCTCATCGGAGTGTTGATTTTCGCTACCATTGTCGGTAACGTCGGCGCCATGATCTCCAACATGAACGCTTCTCGTGCTGAATTTCAAGCCAAGATCGACTCCATCAAGCAGTACATGCAGTTCCGGAAAGTCAGCAAAGATTTGGAGGCCCGGGTCATCAAATGGTTTGACTACCTTTGGACGGAGAAGAAAACTTGTGATGAGAAGGAAGTCTTGAAGAATCTCCCAGACAAGCTCAAAGCTGAGATAGCCATCAACGTCCATTTAGATACACTGAAGAAGGTGCGAATCTTCCAGGATTGTGAAGCTGGACTTCTCATCGAGTTGGTGTTGAAGCTGCAGCCTCAGGTGTTCAGTCCTGGAGACTACATATGTAAAAAGGGTGACATTGGCCGAGAAATGTACATCATCAAAGAAGGAAAGCTTGCCGTAGTGGCCGATGATGGCGTCACGCAGTTTGTGGTGCTCAGTGACGGCGCTTACTTTGGAGAGATCAGTATCCTTGGAATCAAAGGCAGTAAAGCCGGAAACAGAAGAACGGCGAACATTCGTAGCGTCGGCTATTCGGACCTCTTCGCACTGTCTAAAGATGACCTTGTGGAAGCGCTTACTGAATACCCAGATGCCAAAAAAGCCCTGGAGGAGAAGGGAAAGGCCATCTTAAGGAAAGACAACCTTCTTGATGAGGCAGTTGCAAGTGCTGGTGCTGATCCCAAAGATCTGGAAGAGAAGATTCACCGTCTAGAGAACAACCTTGAAGTCATGACTGGTAAATTTGCCAAGCTTATGGCAGAATACACATCCCACCAGAGCAAGATGAAACAGAGGATCACCAACATGGAGAACAAAGTGAAAACACTACGGGTAGAAGATCTGTCTGAGGTTGTTGAAGACAAAAAAGAAGAGGAGAAGAAGACAAAATAGTCAACAGCATAGACATTGGGCTTAATGGGGTTTCCTATCCATGTACATATAAATTACTTTTAAACTGTTTATACTTATCTATTTATAAATTTTACATGACATTGTACCAGTTGCCATATATGTGTGTTAAAACGTAATGCTGATGTTGTATTTATTCAATATGTGCAGTAAGAACAGCTCAGATGACAGAAAGCAGTTCATTCAAAAGCTTGGGGTTATAAATATTTTTAAAACAGTAATATCCGAAAAATATTATTACAACCGTTTTCTATTTTAATCTGTTTTAAAATGTACTTCCTGTGACGCAAAACTGAATTTTCAGCATCATTACTCCAGTCTTCAGTGTCACACGATCCTTCAGAAATCATTCTAATATGCTAATTTGGTGCGCAAGAAAGATTTCTTATGATCAACGTGGCCAAAAAAATGTCACTTTATCACAATGTATGAGGTCTATATTTGTAGTTCAGAAGAGGAGGAATAATACCCCAATTGTTCATTTGGCACAAGTATGAGAACATAAATTCTAAATTAATATTTAGGTCCTTTGATGATGTTCTGATTCTGCTCATTAAACATATACATTTTAATATGGCTAATAACGTTGCTCGAAAACCAACTTAACATGGACAATGTTAAAATCATTCCAGACACAATCCAAAACATTTTAGTATACTATCCCAAGAATACCCAGATGTGTTCTTTAATAAACTTTCTAACAAATGTTGTTTGTTTATTTGTTAAGAGTGTTTCATGTAAAATATTTAATTGTACTATGTAAACCAGAAGATGAACTAGAAATGCTCAACAGACTAGGTATGTATTGTGTGTGTCATGTAAGGGACCACAAACTGTACTTTTTTTTTTATTATTAAAATACCAGTTTGATGCCAAAGTCCAGGCAACCGAATCCTAAAGTGTGTAAAATCTTTGTTATCCAAGTTAATCTTAGAGCTAAAAAAAAAAAAAAAAACTTTTTTTTGCCTTTGATATGGTGTTTAATGTGTTAAAACAGATGTTTGTTAAATTTGTATGCATTTTACATTATAAATGGTTTTGTGTAAACTGCATTGTGAAACCACAAAAGACCCAGGAGCTGAAATCACAATCTCTTTATCACATTTCCACACTTGGTTTGTTTTTCAGTTTTGAATTTATTTAAGAATAACTTGAAACAATCAAATGATGTCATTCTCAATATCAAGTTCTGTTTCCCCCTTTTATGTTAGCGCCATCAGCAGTGGAACAAACCACAGTCACATTTAATAAGCAAGAGGGAAAAAGGAAAAACAAAAAGTGTAGAGGGCATCACTAAAGTGGGTTTCCAGCTATGCCTGGACAAACCGGAGCGGCGATTCTCAGCATATATGTTTGGCACGACAAGATAGTGGTACAATCTGTGCCAATTTCCCCTAATTTTCATCCAACAGTATAGGGCCAGACATTCTGCGGAGCACAAGAAAAAAAAAGAAAAAAAAAAGAGCAACTAAAACAGAACCAATTTCTTCATGGGGCACTGTCAATTAGCATTCACTGACTAAAAGTCTGCCATCCTGATTTAAAACAAGACAGATAACAAAAAAAAAAACACTTGTAGGAAGCCTTTGAGAGAGGTTTATGGGAAGGTTAGATCTCTCTTTTTTGTAACACTACTTGTTTTTGTCAGGAGTGCACCATGAGTGTGGACTGATTTTAACAAACAGATCAGTTCTTTGTGAGAGAGAAAGAGCTGACTCTGAATTGAAATGCAGAACACTGGCCATAAAAGAGCAGCACAACTTGCCAAGCAGCATTACAAACAATGCAGTTCCTCAATAAATACAGGTTCCTGGACATGAAATTGAGACTGGAGCTGCTCTGTACCTTTGAAAGCATTGCTGCAAATGCAAATGGACTAGGGAAGACCTATGAAACAAGCCAAAAAAAGTCAAAGGGCGGACCCCCCAAAAAAAAAAAACACCAAGAGACATTCTGAATATTGAGTTAAGTGCACTTTCACAGTTCAACCATAATACATCAATAAAGTTCCACTTCCTCCTTTTGATCTTATTAAGTTTAGATGGTGATCAGTCCTGCAGGTGTTGAAAACTTCTAACCGTCTCTCCTTTTTATGACTACAAAAGCAAAAAGTGAGTGGACTTCCTGGCAGACATGACAAGAGATTTCATCCCTTAAAATAAATAATGGTATATCTCAGTGCATACAAAAAGGGAACCTTAACACTTACATAAGAGGGACAGAGAAAGCCAAGAGTCCAGTGTGGTTTAATCTACTGTTTAGGCACAGGCACACGGTCACCAGAACTTTCCCATTTTACCCCATTTCACCTTGCCTTACATTTAAACTTGATATTTACTTTTAGTTGTTGATGTAGCTGAATTCTCCTTTCGATGCACAAATGAGACCTCTGAGGACGAGTGAGTTCTTTTGTGGATCCCGGTGCCTCAGAGCATGCCGAAGCCTTTGGCGTAAGTGATGGCTTTAAGGAGTCTCTCTGTAAGTTTCTCCTTGGTGGAGTATTCAGGGAGGAGCAGCACGTTGAAGCAAGTATGAGAAGTGGGTAACCTGACCATAGGAGGGGAGGAAGAACATATTACTTTAAGAAGACTTTGCATATTTATTGCTGTAGAGATGTATATAGATGGACAATGTTATTTACATATGGTAAAACTGTAATTAGACACGTATACTTGTATGCTCTTAGTAAAGAGAATGTAATACATCGTTGCAACTAGGGATGCTCATTTTAACCGCTTAACCGTTAACTGACAGTAGGAATTTTGACCGATTAATACAATCAGTTAAAAAGTCATTTATTTATTATTTTTTTCAGAAATTTAATCAAAATATTTAAAGTTTGCTGCTTAAAATACGCTACGGGTATAAAATAAAGTGTGTTTTATAGAGAGGAAAAACAAAAACAAGTCGCGTATAAGTCGTATTTTATAACTTCATTCAGAAATAGGCCTAATGCCGAGGCGAAATGTTTACAAACTTTATAATAAACAATGTAAACATAGCTAGGCTATTTTAGTTCCCCTCACTCCACAACAAATCCTTTCAATTGAACAGTATTTAGAAAAGAACAAGAATTAAAAATATAAGAAGCTATAGCTATATAAACAAGCCAAAACAAACTAATTTAGGCTAAAACAAAACTGAAACCAAGGTTGGGTCTCTCATGTGACAAAATCAAATGTTCCTGTATTTGTAATGTATTTGAATGGCAAAATATTATTTATTATGTAGCCTACTTCACTCTCATTCCAATGTCCCTGTAAAACAAAATGTTTTGCATAACATCACAGCGGTATGGTGATAATGCTTAACGGCACAGATTTTACTAGTGTGATTAAGTGTTTTTTCCATATGTTTGACTGACTGTAATTTTATATGATAATGAACAGACTACATTGTCAAGGTAGTAAAGCTTAACTGTGTGCACACATGCGGCGCTGGTGCAATCACTTGAATTTTTTCCTTCTAACAGTGGAAGCAACTACTACTTTTAGTCATAAAGATAATAGGAATTGTAAAAGGTTTGCTTTTATTTGTGTACATTCATAATAAAAACAAATCTTTGTGCTTTTGTAAAATAAGCCTAAAGAAAAATAGAATGCCACTTTCTGCCGTCTGGTTTCCTTTCGCGCAGCACAAAAATGAACCGAAACTTTGCATACTAGGCTACTTGTTGCACAGTTTTTCTTTCGTTCTCTTAATTTATTATTTAAGTAAAAATATATTTCTCGTATAGGCCTATTTATTCGTTTTTTATATATATATATATAATCCTCATGTTCTGCTGTTTTAATTGTAAATGTAAAATTAATCTGCAGGAAACAACTGTTAGTATTTTTAACAGGTCACAGGTACTTATCCTTTCAATTCTAATTTAAAATAATCTTGTTGGTTAACGGTTAATAATCGGTTAACGAGTGTCGGTTAGGAAAAATAACTGAAATGAACATCCCTAGTTGCAACTTATTTGTTTTGTGGATGACGTTGTTTAGGATTTGTTTCCGAATCTGCATACCTATGCTACTGTATTTTTTTTTTTTTGTAAACAATAAAAAGCAGGTTTAGATTATTGAATTATGACATTATTTTCATGACAATTAAGCATGTCCGGAAGGTAGAAGTGTGGAGAAAAAACGAAAAACAATTCAGATGCATGATGACACAACCATAGGACTGGTTCACACAGAATGCAGTTTTTTCATTACACTATGTTACTTTTCCATTGTTTTTCTGTGTAAACATGATAGACAGATCTTTGTTTCTCTATGTAAATTTGCTGAGACTGCTGTGGTCACATCTTTTGTAGCATCTTAATAATGAGTGCCATGTTTTCAGATTGCATTTTTTCTCCATTCCACTTCCCACGTCTCACATTTTTCAAAGTAAAAACGCATTTTGAGTCAATGGCCCCATATTCTGACTCAAGATTTAATCGCTCCGATACATGATCGTACAACTATTTGAACAAGGTATGATGTCAAAAAACCTGAACTCATTATTGAGCAACAGTGTATAGAGGCAGAATTTGAGTTTACCTGTCTGAGTCAGGGCCATTTTTGGCAATAATCATCTTGAGTTTGCCTAAACCTCCAACTGGAGCTCGATCTGTGCCAGTGGTGAATTGAAGAAACAGCCTCTTCTGCTCCTGCCCAAATGAGTGCACAGTCTCCCAGAAATCCCTGATGTGTGTCAAAAATATAATTTTTTTTTATACACTTTTAATTTCACATAGGAAGTAGTATTTAGAACAAGTGGTCGACTGATATTGTGCTTTTAAATGCTGATGTGGATGTCTGGAGTGCAAGATGGCTGATGCGTAATATAACGCCCATAATTAAATGACAACAAAACAAATTAAAAATTGCTCACATAAAAATGAATCATTAACTTGATGCTAATCTTGTACAACATTTAGTCGTGATATACCTAAAATACAATTACTACCTGAAAACAGAATATTTATTATCCATTGACAAAGCTGTCAGTAGGTTTTGTAACTGGAGAAACAAAATCCAAATGGCCAAATATCAGCCGATCACCACTAGTAACTACTAAGTCACAGAGAAAATAATAATCCACACAACATTAAAAATTGTATTATACATAATGTAATTATTTTAATAAGCATCCACATACCTAATAATGCGAGAGTCTTTGTTGTATCCACCATCATATTCTGTACTGTCTTCAAGTGCTTGAAAGTCAAGATTCTGCACAAGACAAACACAAAGTTACGGGTTTATATGTATGGCTCTCCCACATGTGTAAGAACAGCCTGGAAGCAGGTAACAATCTGTAGCAAACTCACCCTGCTACCACATATAAGCAGCTCAATTTCCTCTGGTCGAAACAGATACTTCAGTGGAGATTCGTTAGTGACCATGTGGAATCCTCTTCTGAAGGCCTTGAACTGTTTCTCCACACTTTTGTTCAGCATGTACTCTGCATAGAGTGCAACAAAATCCTGCAGAGACCCAATTCGTGCTGTGTTTACTGGCAGATATGAACATCTTTGTGTTTTTAAATGCTGAATGAATGAATGTAATGCTGGTGTAAAAGTGGACTAACCTTTCTGTTCTCGTTGGTAACTGGGATCTTATCTCCTCCTTCCTTTAAATCATACATTAGCGGGTTTCCAAACAGGTCTGTTTGTGAGATCTGGAAAGTAATCATCATGTCTTCTTCCACATTACCTTCATACTCCAACAGGTCCTTTAGACTCTGATAAAGAACCTGAAGAAACAGATGATCAGAACAATTATGAGAGATTATCTACCTATCTATCTATCTATCTATCTATATATATAATCATTTTCTGTAGAGATGGACTGATACCACAAGGTTTTCTGCTAATCCTGTCCATCAAATAATCGCTATGTGACAGGGCAAGAATCAGCTCGCCCCAAATATTTTGATAAGCAGTCACCATGTGCTAATGTCATAATGACGGGGTGTGCCACTAAAGTGTTGATGTACCAGCCTAAATCTCCTTCCAGACACAATCTATGCCCTAAACCCGCCTGTATCCTTTACAAGTGCAAACAGACAGCTGCTTCACAGCATGCCTCCAATATGAGAACAGGACATACACTCCCACTTGAAATAATGCTGCTCTTTGTAAATACATAATCTTATTGTCAATGTACAACATGAAGTTGAAATGCTGTGGAACAAAATGAGCATATGCTTCAAGCAAGCCAAAAGGCCTTTATCATTAATATAAGGCCATGTTACCATAAGATGTGCTCTTGAAAAAAGTTCTTGTTTGGAAAGGCATTACATAGTGTCTTGTTGGATTTTGCAGGATTTGAATCTACAATCAAGTCTGTCTGCATGTGAAAAACATACATGCCACTATTCCTAAAGTGTCATTTAAATGTATACACAAGCAGAAACTTCAAAAATGTACATTAGTGTTCAAAAGTTTGGAATTCTAAAAGACTTCTACCATTGTTACAAAAAATAATCAAAGAATTCTTTAAAAAACGTATCATGGTTTCCATAAAATATTAAGCAGCACAGCTGTTTTTAACATTGACAACAATTAGAAATGTTTCTTGAGCACCAAATCAGCATATCAGAATGATTTCTGAAAATTATATGTGGCTTACTGATCTTACTGATCCCAAACTTTTGAATGATAATGTAATCTTGGTGTTACATTTATATTTCTCTTCTAAAAAAAAAAAAATGTTGGACAGGGAATACTGAAAAACATAAATTTAATTAATCAGGCAAATATTACCGGATGAGAGTCAGCAAGGTCTCTAAACGTTCCTTTCTTTCCCATTAGTTTTCTGTAAACCACCATAGGGAAGTGCACATCGAGAATGCAGTTATTGTAGATCGCTAAGCCCAGGACGATGCCTATCAAGGTGAACTGGCCTTCATTTTCAAACGATGAAGGGTTGAACCAGAAAAGTTTTGTGCTTTCATCATAGGTAAACATGCCTGCGGGTGAAACAGAAAGAGAAAGTGTAAGACAAGAACGCAGACAGATCTTCATCTCACAGTCACTCAATCAATAAGACTCAATAAAACAAGCTCTGAGAGGAACATTAAGTCTGCTAGCGCCTACAAATAGTGCATTAGCCATTCCAGTATCAGTGATTAAACTTTGTGTTAGGATGCTTAAAAGAAAGCCAAAAAGTAAACTGAATAAATCAGGCAGGAATAATTAATGATAATTACCTATATCTCGGTTAAAGATCTCCTCTACGACCAGTTGAAAGAACTCTTTGGATACTCCTCCTTCATCCACTCCCTGCTCACCCTCAAACTCCACATACAGCTGTTTCTTCAGGTCTGCTGGGTTTTCCATGGCGATCATCTCCAACTAAAACCAAGCACATATTCATTTTATACCCACAAATGCTCTTCAGAAATGAAATCATTCAGGTATATTTCTATGAAACAACATTCATCTTTGCAAGCTCTTCAGGACCTACCCTGACAAGTGCATCATCTATGATGTGGTCTCTGCGCACTTTGAGTCGCAGGTAAGGGTTCAGCTGTTGTCCCTGCACCAAACTGTAGAGAGCAGTAATCCTGCGCTCGCTGTACATCCGGATCCGGTTGTCGTAGTACAGGCCTAGATTCTTAGTCACAGGGTTAAGAATGAACGGGCAGGTCATAAAGGAGAACTTGCTTTCTGTCTCCACCTTGAAGAAGGTGTAGTCTTTGTCCATTTCCAGCACATCATTGAGTGGTTCATTGATGAAATCCTCGAAGGAGATGAGGGGTTTTCGACAGTCCGATGAACGAATGCCCAGTTCAGTCTCCAGCGGATCCACCCGAGGTCCTTTCTTGTTGCGTCGTTCCTCGCCGAGCAGCTCCTGCAGGGTCAGCTCACTGGACTCTGGGATCGGTTCATCGTCGTCCTCCTCGTTGTGATCCATGTCTAGGTCGCCGCCCAGCACATTTGCATAGTACACGATTTTCAAGCACTTGGTGGCTGCCACCACACCGTCATCCTCATTTACCAGGTTGTCGCTGCTGAACTCGTTGCTGATAACCGTGTAGGTGATAAGCTGCTGGAAAGTCTCGACCAGACGTCGGATCTGGTCTGCGCTGTACTGCGACCATAACCGCGCAAGCTTGGCTAGAGCCGGAAGAGGTAGCTTGCTCATTGCCTTGCAGAATTGTGGCAGGGCGATTTCTAAGTATTCTGGACTGTGGAGGTTACTGTTCTCCATGACGATGATGAAGACGTTCAGGTAATTAGGGTCGGCGGCGTACACGTTGTGATAGGTGAGGTCACACTCTACATTGGGCGACAGGTAGACTAACGCGTTGAGGAATGCTGCTTCAATCTTCTCGTTCGATAATAGTTTGTCGTACACTCTTCTTACAGCCTCAATGTCTACAGAAACTTCTACAGGACCAAACTTTTGGACGTTGTTTTCTCCGTCAGAAGGCCTGTCTGCACTTGATGCAGAGGCTTCGGGTTCCACCTCCATGGCTGTGGATGAACCGGAGGCCGTTTCTTTCTCATCTTCATCTTTGTCCTCATCCTTGGCCTGAAGGGACTTGAGCTCTTCCTTGGTGTGTTGTTTGGCCTTGCGGAAACTCTGGACCAGACTCTCCGCACTTGAGAAAACCCTACCGATGACACGGATTAGAGGAGAATAGTCCTCGGTCTCACTGCAGAGGCTCAGGATTTCATACACCTTCTCCTCTGTCAAGAAATTCAGATCTGCCGAAGAACACAGTAAAGAATATTTAATCATTTGCGTGGTAAGTCAAAGATACGATTCAGAAAGTAGTCTGAAATTGGATTCAGGATTAAGGTGATGTTTTGACCGAGACATTAGCTGTTCCTCAGCAAAGTTGTGTTTTTTATTATTACTATTTTAATTGTAAACTTCCTTTGTTTATCTTTTTTTCACCTTTCATAGTGTGCAGGCCTTTTTTGCAACTTTTCACCAATCAGAAAGAAGTTTGAAATTGGAATTGGGGGAAAAAAAGACAACTTGCAACACTTCATTTAATTTCTTTATTCTTCAAAACTGAATATTTACTAGAAAAATGTGATGCTCTGTTTACCTAACTGAGAAATACTTCAATAATGACTGTTAATTGAATTAATAATGAATTTACTAAATACATACTAGTACTAAGGTTTTAAAAGTGTGTTCAATAGCACATTTGTGTTATCAAAAATCATAAAATGTCATATTTGTATATATGTGGTTTGTTTTCAGTATTGTTATTCCTTTTTTTATTATTATTATTTTCTTGCTTTTTTTCTCATAAAAAAGCATTTGGAAATTACATGATGTGTACGAGCTTTCGCAGTGGCTGGCCCAAAGTTGTGGAACAACTTACACTACGTTTTAGAACTGCTTCTACATTAGCTATCTTTTCACTTGTGCTTTCAAACTTTTGTAATTCTATTGTGTTTCCTGTTTTTACTTTTTGTGTTTTACTGTTATGTACAGCATTTTGGCCAACCAAGGTTTAATTTAAATGCGCTTAATAAATAAAATTTGACTTAATTTGATATAAGAGCTGTTGTTTATGAGTGCTCTGTATATAAAAAAAAATTCAAGAAATATCAATTCTACTGAAATTCGGCAATTATGACAACACTGTTCACCTCTAAAGTCCTCCCTTGCGGGTTGTAGGTCCTTATGGTTCATCTTCCCGTTGCTGCAAGCAGAGAAATTGTGAGCTCCTTTGGCACTGTTCTCTGGAAAGGCTGAACTGGCTCCTTTCTTAGAGGGATGAGGATCACACAGTTTGGCATTATTCTTATATAACTCCAGGGCCTTGATGGCCGCTGCATTGTTATCCATGCGCTGGAAACCCGGAGAAGAGCCACAAGCCTCATTCGTGCAGGCCTCATTTCCACAGCCTTCTGTTAACTGGTGGTAGTAGCGCTCAATTAAATGCTTTGCAGCCGCTCGCTTCCTGTATCAGACATTCAAACAGGGCAGCAAGGGGATTAGTATGGTTCAATCCCGAAATAAGTCCACAACAGTGCAAATATTTCTCTACTAATGAAATTCAAATAAAACCAATCATTTGAATTTCTCAACAGCCTTCAAAACAGGTTGACTGTTGCATGTGCACATGAAGATAATTTCAAAATGATAGAAAAATCAAGCATTATACTTTAATTTTTAATTTTTAAGAGAATTATTCATCTGAAACCGAATGATTGGAATATCTATAATGCAGCTACTTATTGTTAGACCATGCCTCCAAAATTCTTTTTGCACAGACAACAAAATATCATGCACTGATATGTCACAACAGAAAACATTCAATGCACATTTGCATCTTCATATCATCACTGATTTAATGTCAGTCTACTATAAAGGCACACAAAATATTTCAGGTTCAATAAATTGCTCTATTATTGACAGCATTTGTGGCATAATATTGAACAATTCTGAAAATAAGTGACTCACCTCTCAGTTTACAAATAAATAAATAAATAAATACAAATCAGTAACAGTAAAACTTACAGAACTTACAATGGAAATAAATAAAAGTCAGCCTTTCTTGGGGTTTACAATAATATTTGAAATTTGTATTTTTATTACAGCTTTAACATGATTAGGTATTTGCAATACCTAAAGCATGCTTTTTGGAATGACACAATGTTGAGGTCTTATGGCTATACTTTTAAAACGGTGCATTTATTTCATGTTCATTGCTTGGCTTTAGGTACTTCCAAGTGTTTTACTGTAAACATGATTTCTCCTTTTTGAACTAAGGGACCAGAAACCAATGCAGTTGACTGAGCTTTTTAAACCTGGAATTATTCCATTTAGAACAGACTGAAGAACCCTTAAGGTGTGGTCACATTAGTAAAGTTATGCTGGGAAATAATGTTTATTGTCAATAGTGTAGAAAGGCATAAATCACCCCTCACACAAAAATCACTTTCACACCAAGCAGCTTCTAGATGGTCAACCTGGCGAATTTGCGTGAACAAAAGTGGGAAACTTTTTCACCCTCATGTGACACTCCTGATTGTGCAGATTCTGGTTGAAATGAGTGATTTTTGACTGTAAAATTCTTCCTAGCATTGGTAAATGTGACCACATCTTTGTGATAATGAAGAATTAGCTAATTCTTAAATGGACAGTTCAAACAAAAATGAAAATGCTATCATCATTTACTCAACCTCTAGGTCTAAACATGTTTTTTTTTTTCAGCTGTTGAACACAAAAGAAAATATTTTGAAGAATATTGGTAATCAAAGCTGATGATAGCCATTGACTTTTATGGAAAAAAATATTTTGGAAGTCAGTGGCTACTGTCAACTGTTTAGTTACCAACATTCTTTGAAATATCAGCAGAAGAAATAAACTCATACAGGAACAAGTGGAGGGTAAGTAAATGAGGACAGAATTGGGTGAACTATTCATTTAATGCAATGCAAGACTATGCATGCTGACAAAATGTGCGTATGTGGGGGGGGGCGGTGAGTTTGGTGAGTATTTCAAGTTAAGGTAGCCATTAAATACAGAAATTTTAAGTTGAAAAACACAAGGTATAAACAAAGAAACTTACATTAGACTTGCTTAAAGTTTGCAATATCACACTCTTCTGCGGCTCTGAACTGAAAGAGACCAAAAGGTGGTCAGGCAGCAATCCTGCAGATGAACAGAAAACAGTCATTCACACACATCAATAACTTTACTGCTGTACAGACAAAATCCACAGATGACTGGGAGCAGTTCACTTAATAATGACGATAAAATGGATGGTTCTTCCAAAAATAAAACAACCACATTAACTACCGATCATAACTGCTCAAGATGATTGAGAAACATTATACTGTGGGTAAACACGAGCCTAAACATGCATCACGGGGCAGAATGTCACCATGGACAGTGTCTTAAAACCAAGCGAGCTGCCTACCTAGACAGTATTCTGCAACCCTACGATGTCCAAAAATGCTGTCTAGGTAGTCAGCGCACTAGTTTTTGACACACAGCCCATGTGACCGCAAGAAGAGAAGCAACATAAACCTAAACACAGGCCCGAACTAAAAACACACTGTGTGATTTCGCAACGAAAACATCCTGTGTACCGGTAAACAGTCGAGCATGAGGTGAGGCCGCAAAGGGGCAGGCAGGGGGTATGACAGTGCACAAACAACTTCAGCCTTGCACACATTCATACACACAGCCAATCTCCTACAGCTCCTTTTAAAACGAACGAACACAGACCTTATGCTCATGATTACAGTGAGCTGATGATCGGCGCGCTTAATGCAGAGTGAGAGCAGCAAATCGTCTAACCTTGCAGTAACTGCCATGGGGAGGAACAGCAGAAAAGAGCTGAGTAACTAGTTAGCCTAGCTGCAGCTAACCACCGTCTGACATTTCGAAGACACAGACGGATTTTACTTAACGGTTATTGTTGCGTAATCGAAGGCGAGGAAGTATTTAGGATATCAGGACTAAACAGATTTCGCTTGTTTTTCCAGAAACCCTCTCCGTCCCTCCCCGGAGCTGTTAGCAGCGCGGCTAACTGGCCTAACAGCGTTTATTCCGGCTTCGAATAAGCGCGATCGGGGCGGGAGAGGCGTGATTCGTGTTTTGACAGCTTACTTCTGAAGATGTTCTGATGCGGACGAATGAATCTGGTCTCTCAACATCACAATCACTCCAAATGCGGCGTGTATTCAACTCAAACCCCTCCACAAAATATTCTCGGCCATCTTGATCAACTGAGGCAAACACGGAGAGCGATCCCACAATGCAGTGCGGCACGAGGACGACCATCAGTATAAACCCCACGGCACGGCGTTCTGGCAGTTGGTCAAGATCTGAGTGAGATGTGTGGAAAAGTGATAAAACGATGAAAATTGTATTCATGAGATCAAATGAACAAAGTCTTGAAACACTCACGACATTTTTTTTTAAACTAGTTTTTATACATATATCAAAAGCGAAAACATTGTAATATTAATGTTCATCAGCAGATGGCAGAATATGAAAGGAAAACTTAAGTTAACTAGATTTGCATTTGCTGAAGGAAATACCAGTGCTTTTCTTGCTAGTAGTGGGATTTTGATTCATCTCAGTGATTCGAATCTTTTTTAGTCAGTTCACCAAAAATATTCATTTATTGATGATGCTCAGTGGTACCTGCAGGTTACATGGGTACGCCAGTAGGGGGCGACGGTCACACCATTAATGATAGCTACAGTATAACTACAAAGTTTTATCAATCATTCTAATTCTAGGAGAGTAGGAAGGTCCACACCACCGCTGTGATACTGTTGGAATCCCTTTCAGATTTTTCAGATAAAACAACTGACAGTCTATCAGAACCCATCAAACCCCAAAGAAGCATTTAAAGTGGCATAACTGCATTTTTGGAATAAAAAAGGTTATCGTCTGTTGGTGTTGAGGCTGTTATCGCTATAGTTATGCTATAAATATTCCCATAACTTTCACTAACATTATTTGACAGATATGTAAATGTTAGGACAAAATGTTCTTAAAATATTGTTATAATAATGGACCATTCTTGTTTACTCAAAGTTGTTTTAATTACAACTTTATTATGTTCTCTTGATGCTGAGAGAAAACAATTTTCCGAAAAACATTTTCACGCCCATTTGATGTTATTTGTACTTAGGCCTAATGAATGTGTGTGAGAGAGAAAATTTTCTTGGAACACCGTTATGATGTTTTATTGTTCTTGGTAACGGCTCTTTAGTGAGTTTTTTAATCATTTATTCAACCGATTCGCTAAAAAACGTCGTTCACAACCCTGATTGCATTACATCACAGAGATGTCTATTTGATGTCTGCATTTATATCTGCAAGATGTATTTTTTTAGAGTGTTTGCTCATCTGCAATACGTCATTGGACGTTTCCTATCAAATGTCAAATAGAAAGATGTCTATTTGAAAGATGTTTATGATTTAGAATGTATGTAAAACTCACATCTTAAAGATGTCTATCAGATGTTTGTACACAGCAGATGCTTTCCAGATGAAGCGAACTTGTAGACGTACGTGTGCTATCTGGGAAGAGAAGGAAGTCTTTGTGTATCTTCAAATCTTCTGAGACTTCAATAACAGGCCAGTCATAATTCAGCATGTAAATACTGTGATGATATCATTGCTGTTTTGAATGTTGAGCATTCTGTCAGTATAAAGGTGCATTCAAACCAAGAATGATAACTATAAAGACAATTAAAACAATAACTCTATCAGCTCTGTTTATTATAAGTGTGTGCTGCATTTATGTCATCTGCTAGCTGCTTTAAATGCTCTGGTAGATTTTGATTGGCTGCAAGTGTTTTTATTGTTCATCAGCTGAAAAAAAAAAGGTCCAGAAATATTGATCCTATGTGTTGTTATTGTTATGGTTGTTGTGTGGACATCCTCATGAACATAGAACAATTATTTAAAAAAAATTAATAAGCCTAAAATTATTTAATAAACAAATTTTGAATAGAGACTGCACATTCAATTATTCGGGCTGAATTTATTGCAGAAGTTTAAAACTTATGTTTACGGGTTTAGAAAAAAACCCAACCAGAATGTTTGAAGAATATCAATACAGAGCTGCCTTGCAAGCACTGTAATAAAATAGCTGTGAATAACCCAGCTTGAATAATGGAAGCACAAACTGAATAGCTATCTATTTACTGGTTTCCGAGACACTGAAGCCTGTTCCTGTATTGACAGCCTATCACAAGACCCTATTCACATCTCACTAGCCTTTTAAAGCTGCAAGAAGCAGCAGCAGCAGCCACAGCTGTAAAAGACTTGATTACCATTTATTGATCCAAGCTTTTGTTCTTTATCTAACAGTGTAACACAGATTTATAAATTTGCTCAGACGTGTGAGAAAATTCTCCGTTTCATAACAAAAAACACAAAGCATATGCCACAAGCCATTAATGAATACAAGATCTGTGTATCACAATAACATGGTACGACTGCAGTGACTAGGAAAATTTTTAGAGTCAGCACTGCTACAGTGCAACATGGGGAAATTGTTAGATCTTTGAACATCTGACTCCTATCCCAAGCTATTCATCACCATAAAATGCATGAACATCACCCGTTAAATTACACATGCATCCCGCTGTGTGTTTTGCTTATCTCACTGACCTGCAAAAAAAGCACAATTTTCTTCTGAAAGAAACAAGAGACATCCTGT
The DNA here is from genome assembly GCF_018340385.1 of Cyprinus carpio. Lineage (NCBI taxonomy): Eukaryota > Metazoa > Chordata > Actinopteri > Cypriniformes > Cyprinidae > Cyprinus > Cyprinus carpio. Next base: position 23,837,249 of record NC_056577.1, on the reverse strand, counting down.
AAATTCAGAGGAAACTCTTGTGGGCTTGAATAATGGAAAAGGTGACTGTTTATGATGATGCAGCTGTGGAGAATGAGGATCTCATGAATATAGACAGCTGTTTAGCTCGGAGTCAACACGGTTTGAGATCCCACCCCACTCATACAAATCTGCCGAAACATTATGAGATAGAAAGACTGAACTAATCTAAAGTTGTCGTGCACCATTTCTATTGAAAACAAGAGGCGAAAACAATTTGTATTTTTTAACACACAGCCTAGGAATATGTTCACAAAATATTCGTGAAACTAGCATGACTATGAGATGCCCGCCCTTAAGATTTCAAAAATATTTTGTCCTCAGTTAAAAAAACAACAACAATTTTGATTTGTAAAATTAAGTTTTGATTAATTTATGAAACATGCTTAACAACAAAACTAACCAAAGGGCAAAACATATATAACTACTGTTCACAAGTTTCTTATGCTCAACAAGGCTGAATTTATTTGATAAAAAATACAGTAAAAAATGTAATATTGGAAAAAAACAGCAAGGCCTTGCGACACTCACTACAGAACATAAACAAGCTACCAGTGAAAGAGAAGGTCATTATTTGATACACAAACGATCTATTTCACATGCTATGTAAGGGTCCAGTTCAGCCGAGAGTAAGTGACCTCCACAGGGACTTCTGCACACATACACACACAGCTCACATTCCAGTCAAGGTCTGTGGTGAGATCGTGTTCCCTTTCTAGACTGATGGTAGGATTTAGGGCATAAGGTGATGGAGCTGTTGAATGCATTGATTTGTGGGTTTGGAAATTCAGGATCACAATCATTTGACAGATTTATTTGAAACCAGACTCATGTGTTCGTATACATGGCGTATATTTGAAACTTTTCACTTTTGAAAAACAGTCTCAACAGAACTGTTTATCTTCACATCGAAGAAAAAATAAATGCATCACTGTCCTTTTATCCATTCATTTAATTTTCATTCCTGCAGCCTTTTCAAATACCAGAGGTCTAAAAAATTCATGACTCTGCTATGCGTTGTTGAATTAGATTTTTAAAGTAATTCATAACAAAATGGAATGCTGGGGGAAACTTCTGTTGCTGTGGAGAAAAAAAAAGTCATATAATCTTAAAGGACATCGCAGAATGAATGGCTACATACCTTGAATGATTTAATTTCAAGGAGAAAGAGACATTATAGCTCCCACAAACCAATAAACAAACAGTAAGTGAATTCTCAGTGCCTGATGGGGTCCTCTTCTTTACCTCTCTATGTGTGTAAATAGTATCAATCTTCCAAGCTGTACCCTTGAGTCACACACATAAAAAGACTGAAACAAACAGGATTTGTAGCAAGTGTGCTGACCGAACAAATTAAGAAAACACTGTGGTAACAGTTCAGGTGATTTAACCATCAATATGTCAAAAGATGTCTTCTGCTGTGAAATGGAACAGTTGGCTACACAGTACATGCATGTGTCACATATTACTGTAAATATCATGTCATATTATATCGTCATGTCATATATCATATCGTAACGTATCACATCGCATCATATCGTATCATAGCATATATCGTATCGTATCGTATCGTATCATATCATATCATATCATATCATATCATATCATATCATATCATATCATATCATATTAGGGATGTAACGGTATGAAAATTTCTTATCACGATTATAGTGACCAACATTATCACAGTTATCAGTATTATCACGGTATTGTTAAAATGTCCTGGAGATGTTCAAAAAGTATGGACATATAAATCACTTCAAGTTTTATATTTAAAAATCAACAAACAACAAATAAAATTATTATTATTATTTTTTTTTGCATAATCACTAAAACAATAACATTACCAATGATGTCTGGATTTTAAATGACAACTTGACTGACAACAGTTTAATAGCATGTTCAAATATCTAATGTATATGTTCAAATAAAGCTTTGAAAAAGTTTCATAAAAAGGCAAACCTCACATTTCAGCCTTTAAATAAAGAAAAGGGTTAAGTCAAAATGATAATTGATTAATAAATAATTATATGTATTTTATCTGCTCCATAAATAATTCTAGATAACTTATCTGAATTGTTTAAATGTGAAGAATCCACATAAGCTTGTTTTTCATCAACCGGTCAAAATTTACCTCAGGGCATGCAAATTCGGTCCGTTTTTGGCCAGACAGAAACTGCACACAGGCTGAGTGTAAATATAAGTCTCTGTAAATCCACTCGCTGACAGCAGGTGGCGCTTATGGAAAAGCTGAATTAGAGCTGTTTCCCGTAACCTCCGTGGACAAAGCAGTATTGCGATTAAGGACACTTCCTTTAGGTATAAAATGGAGTAATCAGAGGTACATTCATACAATAAATAAATTCATTCATATATTCATTTGTATAATTCCCTTAACATTCTTTTAAAACCTCCCAGCTTTTCCGCCCTGTTTTCACTCAAAACGAAACTACTCTGCGCTGTGCGCACGTGAGACTGTTACTTAAAATTGGGCTTTGTGCTGGAAAGTATTTATTCATTGTGAGTTGTTCAAATAGCGGTAATCTGATACGGTTTTAATGATAATTATAATATAAAACGCCAATACTAACCGCGGGGAATTTTATCATGATTTATCTCAAACCGGTAATTGTTACATCCCTATCATATCGTATCACGTCATATATCATGTCGTGTCATATCATACATTATATTAAGGGGTGAGTTGAATCATTTTAAATAACAACAACAACAACAATAATAAGTTATATAACATAGAACAGAACAGAATAATAATAGTATATTTAATATTATTCTATAAATTTTTATATGAATATTAACAGTATTACGATGAATATTAATAATATTATTGTGTGATACTGTAAAGGAAACATGCATAATATGCATAAACTAAAATAGACGTCAGTTAAGCAAGCAGGAATATAAAATCTAATGGATCATATATTGCCTGAGCTTTTAGAATTTGGTCAGCTGTTTAGGATAAGTTGGCATGTGTCAAGATGGAAAAAATGACAATGTCTTTTTTTAAAGAGAATGAATAATAATAATAACTGAAAACAGCCCACTCCTACTGACCACTCTAGAAAGTACCCTTGGGATTCAATCTTCCTCTCCTGTCATGTTTAAAAGGCATACGGAATACGTTTCCGCTGACCTTTGGAAGAGAAAGAAAGTATAGTTATATTTGTCATATAGCTGTCCCGTCAGCGCCTCGCTCCCCGTGACCTTTTCAGCAGGCCTGTTTAACGGAGTGATAAACTGCTGCATTATAGGAGTAATGCTAGCTGCTATCGTTGGCCTTGGAAATCATTTTAAAAAGATAAAGAGAATTTAGAAACTGTGCTGGAGAATATTTCGGTACTTTCTTTACAATGTGAATTTGAATTTACTGCCTTGCTTGAACTTTAAAAGATTTCACAATGAAAGAGTGATAAACTGATTAACTACTTGTTTCTACACTGTGAAAAGATTATTTGACTTTACTTTATAGTACTATTTTATTACTTTTTTAGTTTTTCTGCTCAAGATTATGTTCAATTCAATGTTACTTGCTGTTTTTTTAGTTATTCTTTTTAATTTACTAGCAATTTCTGAGTGAAATTATTTTTCAGTCTATTCGGCTGATTTTAAAGTCTTGTGACACTGTAAAATTTACATAAATTTACACAATTAATTATCAACTCACTATTTGGTTTTGTTCAATTTCATTTTCACAAAAAGCAAAAAACAAAAAAATAAAATAGAAATAGAATACATTTTTAGCAAAATCTAAATATCAGAATGAGGTGTTGGACAGCAGAGTTTTATTTATTGGCATCTATTACAACTATCACAGCAAGCATGCATCAACAACAAAGGTTTTTATTTTATTTTTATTGTTTTGACAGCAAAGACATTACTTCATGTTCACCCAGTGCGTTTGCTGTATTTAAATGGATTTGTCTTCCAGAGGAAAACCATAAGTAACTCAAATAACCGGTAGAAAGCATTTTCTTGGGTGATTACAACGAAAAGACATTTTATCCAGTCTCAGAACAAATAGACATAATTAACTTGGTGAGATACTAAATAGTGCTTCATAGTGTTCTCAGCATGGCTTAATTGACATTTGATAACTGAACATGACAAATTATGCATGGACACTAAAAGCAGCATCTGTCCTCTCTTCCCCTGCTAAAACCTCAAAACAGAAGCACTCTCTTCATGTCAATAAATGTACTACAAGGGTCAGAAGAGATTAAAGTGTTCTAATCACCAGACTCATAAGTTAATTATGGCTCTTTAACATGGCGGCGGCAGCAGCAGTCTTCAGTATGCACATGATAGCTCATCGCTCAGTGCTTTCCTTCTCATCAGCTTTAGAATCTGGTTAAATGGCACTGACGAAGAAACGCTCATCAATCAGCCAGCCCCTGAGCCTCTCTGTCTTAACAATTCATTTTAATCTTGGACGGAAGCCTTCAAAGTCACTCTCTCAAAGGCCTAATTGGCAAACAACTTTGCTAAGATCAGCACAAGACCTTTTTCAAAGGCAGAATGATACTGTTGTTGTAATCAACTGGGTGAGAAGAAAAAAAAAACACATAAAGTGTTGATTCTTTATGTGTCCCTTGTCTGTTTTAATACAAGGTAGAGTGGGGTAATTAGTGACACTTTTTACTTAAGTTGTCCTCTAGGCAAAGAGAAATTAGGTAAACCGAATGTGTTTAATTATATCTCAGGATGCCTGCTATAAAACTAAATTTGGATTTCTGTTTTGTTTGGAAAATTGTTGAATCATATGTGAGCAATTCACATAAAAAAACAAACAAAAACAAAACAAATTAGTTGGGGATTGGCACACTTTACTTCAAAGCTGTGATTTCGAAAAAAAGGGTTAATTAATAATATATACATATTAGTTAATCAATAAGTTAATAATTCAAGGCTAATCCAAGCAAAATAGTTTTATACAATGCCATTTTACCATCTATGATATATATTTTTAAAGATAAATAGTGTATGCCAACACAAATTTTTATTATGTGTGGTTTCACTGAGCTGATGTACGCAGTTCCCATGTGGCCTTGAGAGTGGCATTCTGTAATTGTATCGAATTGGAATGGAGTTGTTCATTCACTGTGCTGTGTGGTTTAGGTGTCATTTGTATATGTGGCTGAAAGACAGACTCTAAATCAAAAGACAGAAATCATACAATTTGAGTTATACATTACAAAATTGGGGACTGCTGAACCCTGATGTGAGCAGCAGCTCATACACATGCTCAAAGACAGACATCTTAATCAAAAAAGAAGCAGACTAACAGCATGGAATATTAAATAACATAGCCTGAATTATTGCTTATTTGATCTATTACCACAACTGAATTTATAGTGAACAAAATTAATAGATATACAGAGCACAGTTGAATTTAGTGTGCTCCAAGAGTGAAGAGATGCCTTTGCATATTTCATCAAACTGCAGAACGCTGTGTTTCTGCTATTATTCAGCTGAACACTGGGAGTCTCTGTAATCTCACTGATGCATTGTTATACCTGCATCCCTTCACTCATTGTCTGCTTTCCAGTTATTGTGCTCCTTTAAAACTGACTTTGTATTTTTTTCTTTAAACAAAGAGAGAACAGAAAAAGTATAATTACATTTAGCTGTATTTGTTTTGCTATTGCTTATATATTCTTACATAGAGTAACTATATTGTGTAGCCTTGAAACATGACTGCTGGACTAGTGTAGCTTTTATAATAAAATAAATAAAAAATAATAAAAATAAAATACAATTTAGGAATAAGCATGATAAAAATGGACAATAATTTTGAGCCAAATCCTCCCATATTTGTAAAATCAGGCATTAACAGATTATATTACAACTTGTTTGGTTATTTTAATGAACTATCTGATGTAAAGTACGTAAACAAATGCAGGCTTTAGTAAAACAACTCATGGGACTCATGGAGTGAAAAAAGGAGGAGGAGGAAAAAAAGCAGATTCTAACCTGGAGTTATACAGCAAGCAAAATATGATGGTTTATTGTATATGCTGTTAGTACATAGTCTGTCCTTGAAACATTGATTCAAACAGCGTGAGCAATGCAGTTTGCAATGACTGTGAAGTGTGTGTTCAGCATAGTTTTACAAAATAATAAATATTTGATTAAAACGCACAAGCAGCAGAGTCCAAGTAGAAAAGTGCAGAAAATTACAGTTTTGCCAGCTGTGGCAAAACAGATGCTGTAGATACAATAACAGCCCAATGGTGTGACATTTAAACGGCCTTGATAACATTGTTATACAATTTTAAGATTTAAAAAAGCCCATGTATACACAAACCATAGATTCACTTATTATAGCTCCCCCATATGACTAATTCTGACTACATTTGGCATATAACTTGCATGTTTGGCTTATAACATGATGAGCCATAATTTAATTTACTGACTTTGAAATATGATTAAAATTTGGCAGCCATTTTTGTTGATTTACTGGATAAGAAAAAGTATGTCAAATTTGAACATCCTTGAGTTGAAAAAAGTAGGTGTTCCCTCCAATATTTAAAAAAAAAAAATACTGATTGATACAGAGAGTTCTTTTGCATGATAATCAGCATAGTTCCTGAGTTATGCAGAAATGTAAATTAGTTTCTCAACCAGCAGAACATAGTGTTAGCAATGCCCAGATCAAAAATCAGATCAGACTCCGTTATATCTGTATGATTTCAGGGGGATGTCTGAAATCGTCCTCTAAATGAAGGCTTTTGAATATCATTCAACACCCAAACAAGCTTAAAGTGATGAACTTGGGGCATTATTTAAATTACTTTTCTTTTCACACCAGTCTGGCGCAGCAAAACAAGCCAAACTGTAACCGGTTGCTTTACTTGTCCATCAGATACTCTCTCTCTGTCTGAATAGGCAGTTCTTGATAAGAATTAACTGCAATGTGGACTAAATCTCGCTTTTTAATCAAAGGCCTGTCCACATAAGTCTGTAACCGGATCTTTTAGATCTGGATTGATAATGTTGCACACTTATGTCTGTTACTCAGTCATATAATAAGCTAAATTCACAGGCTTTGATGGATAACTGTACTGGAAAATCGCTGACGTACCTTGGCTGATTTACGGAGGTCTTTAGCTAGCCTGCTTGATTAGTAGTGGGCAAGGACACACCGTATGAGGAAGGGCTAGTACAACACTTTCAAATACTACTTTCATGTATTATTTACCGAGCATGTCTAACACCCATCACACAACCTGATGCACTGACCTCCCAAGTGCAGGATGCACATTAAACACTAAAAAGCCAAATGTCCCTGCATGCATCTAATGAATATTCATGAGCCTGCCCATCATGCTCCACCCCCAGGGGTGGGGTACGGTAGGGGAGTGTTAATGAAGGTTGCCAAACGGGCTTAGAAAATATAAACAGCTCTTCTGATCATTAAGTGAACTTTGGAAATGTGCCACAGTTACAGTGAGAGAGAGAGGGAGAGAGTGTGGTGAGGGACAAAGAGGCAATTAGAAGAGTGTCAGCGTGTGTCATGATCTTAATAAGACCTTCCCTTCCACATACCTGAGGCAGACTGTCACTCAGCGGGTGTCCTGTCTCATTTGTCTAATTGCAATCTCAATTTAAGCTTAAAAACATACTCACTGCCATGTTTCAAGCTAATTCTTTGTGGACTCTCATACCCTTGAGTTACAATGCAGTGCTCTGTAACTAGTCTGGAGTAGCAGGCCATTAAATAAATGCAATAAGGTCTGGTCTACACTGCAGCTTATTCTGTACCAGGGTTATTATATTTAACTAAAACCATTAAAAAAATACATTTTTGTTAATTGAAATAAAATAAAAACTTAGTTTCCAAGGCGATATGCAAGAAAATGCTATTTCAGTCTTTCTACTTTTTCTAAATTTTTAATTAATTTTTTCTTCACAAATCATCTTTCTCCAATGTTATGCAAGCAACTATTAAAATATAAATTGCATATTATATATTTTTGCAGATGCCTGATTTTTTAGGGTATTGCAAGTTTTTGGCCTGTGGTTACATGCAGTAAAAATGGCAGATTTGCCTTAGCAAGTACTACTAATAATTTAATAATGACAACAATTAATTCATACTTAATGAAATGATTAGCAACTTTTCTAGAGATGTCTTAAGTTATTAAAGCGAAACTCTGACTGTGAACTCAGGATGAGCCCTACATGAGCTCCCAAGTGAACTATTCCTACAGGCAGCCTGAAGGGAAACTGTAAAGAAGACTCAATGCAGCAGTAGCTTGTTTTACAATTGAAGATTCACACCTGTAAAAGAGATGAATAATGAATCACTTTGCATTTAAACCTCACATTTCACAGCAAACTCTCAGTTACCTCAAGAACAGAAGAACTGCAACATCCATCTTCTTTTCAATATCTATTAACAACCCAAATTTTATGCAGGAAGGACTTGTTAAATTGATAAAAATGGCAGTAAAAAAACATGCTTATACACATATTAAAAAAAATTAAATTAAAATGTATTAAATGATCTGTTAATCATTTGGTAATGTTTAATAAGTAGATTAGTAAACATTAACAATTACATTATCTCACATTACATTATCTCATATTTCTGCCTATATGAATATATATTAACTTATGTTCTGTTAGTATTATAGAAGTATTAAATAATGTTTGTTAATGATTTATTAATGAAAGTTATTATAAAGTGTTATCTTGTTGGGTAAGTTAAAAAAAAGTTTTAATGTACAGTGCAGTAACCCCTTCAGGACAATAAAAGACACCTGCGCTTCACATCAGGGTCCCAATCTGTCTTTTGGGGTTTATTTTGCAAATAACAATCAGCCGACTGTAAACATTATCCCTTACTTAAGAGTTTAGTGGCAGTTTATGACAAACTTCATGACCCTCTCCAATCCACATATCACAACTGGTCTCTGAGGGACAACTAATAGTGGCGCAAACTAAGTCAAAACAAACTTCATCAACACAAATGGACAGTGCACAAGAGAGAACGAAGGAAAAAGACAGAGGTAAGATCTCTAGTGTGAAAAGAGACCACGTTAGCAAGTAAAGAAAGATCATTATCTCCTTGTCTGGATGACAGAAGTTGATTTTGAAAAGTGCAAACTAAGGTGGCGGCCAGTAATTTGCCAGTGGCAGGGACTGGAGGGAAGCTCTGTACAGCAGCATCAGCACAACCTCCCTCACTGCTTCGTGCTTTAAAGGAAATTCATTAATAACCTCTTTCCTGACTCCTGAAGAGGGACCACAGATGCTAAACGCACCACCCAACGACCAGCAATAGCAACTCTGGGCTATATCATCCATCTTCCAACTTCAGTTCTAAAGGCCTTGCCAACTCTTGCTCAGGATATAGCTGTATAGAGTTTTCTCCCAAGTAAATCTTGAGTCATGAGAGAAATGTTGGTTCAGCAAAAATCAGAATAAAAATCAGGTTGTTTTGAATAGCTGGGCCTAATGCTCAGGCCTTTTGTAATACAAAATAGAACTTGGATTTCACTTATATTTTATAATTTGAACTTACTAATGTTTTATTTATATCGGAAAAATTATTAGTAAAGTGAGCAAATCCAAACATATCTAATGTTCATTCCACTTAATTTTGTCCAAAACACAGACAATGTATTAAACCCACTTTTTTTCTACAGATTGATCAACAGAAAGTTAGTTGATAAAAGTTTGAGACAAAAAATGCTGATATTTCATTTACATAGTCATTTGCCATAACACTGTTATCTACCAATAAACTTCCAGCTCTGTTTAACATATTTATCATGTTTAAATTAATTTCACAGAAACTGCAGATTTTGCCTCAAAAATCAGCATGGAAAAAAATAAAACAAAAACAAACAGAATAATCCAAAAATAAACTCAAATAAACCAAAACCAAAAAAAAAAAAAAAAAAAAAAAAAAAAAAAAAAAAAAAAAAAAAAAAAAAAAAAAAAAAAAAAACAACAACAACAACCCGAAATCAAACCACAAAACAACAAAATAAAAACAAAAAACAAAACCAATTCTGAATGGGCGCAGGTATGGCTAATCCTACAAATTTCACTCTGAAATGGCCAAAGAATTAGATATATTGGGAGTTGTCCACCCATATGACATATTTTGCAGAATGTCTGCTCTTTTCTATGCAGCAGAAAACAATGGGCACAAACAATGTCAAGCAAGAAAAAATATCAGTGAATATGATTATTTAATATGGTGCATCAAAATGCAATTGATTTCAATGAGTCTCATGAGAATAATAAATCTGCTATGAATGGATGAATATATACACTACCGGTCAAAAGTTTGGGATCAGTAAAACTTGTAATGTTTTTTTTTAAAGAAGTCTCTTATGCTCATCAAGGCTGCATTTATTTGATCAAAAATACAGAAAAAAAAACACATTAGTCTTGCAAAATGTTATTACAATATAAAATAACGGTTTCTATTTTAATATCCTTTAAAATATAATTAATTGTGATGCAAAGCTGAATTTCCATCAGCCATTACTCCAGTATAAAGTGTCACATGATCCTTAAGAAATCATTTTAATATGCTGATTTATTATTAAAATTATCAAAGTTGGCAACAGTTACGCTGCCAAATATCTTTTTTTTTTTTTTGGAAACTGCAATACTTTTTTCAGGATTCTTTGATGAATAAAAAGTTAAAAAGAACAGCATTTATGCAAACCATACATCTTTTCTAACAATATAAATCTTTTCCATCACTTCTTAATTTAACACATCCTTGCTGAATAAAAGTTTTAATTTCTTTCAGAAAAAAGAAAGAATAACAATGTACTGACCCCAAATTTTGAACTGTATTGTATATTGTTAGAAAAGATTTCTATTTTAAATAAATGCTCTTCTTTTTAACTTTTTATTCATCAAAGAATCGTGAAAAAAAGTATCAAGTTCCAATAAATAAATAAATAAATAAAATAATAATAAAATAAAAATAATAATAATAATTGAGCAGGATAACAGTTTCCAGCACTGATAATAAATCAGCATATTAGAATGATTTCTGAAGGATCATGTGACACTGAAGACTGGAGTGATGATGCTGAAAATTCAGTTTTGCATCACAGGAATAAATTAGATTTTAACATATATTAAAAAAGAAATATGTTATTTTACATAAAAATATTTTACAATATATTTTTTTCCCTGTATTTGTGATTAAATAAATGCAGCCTTGATGAGCATAAGAAACTCCTGTAAAAAACATTAAAAATCGTTCTGATCCCAAATTTTTGACCGGTAGTGTGTCAACAGGATTTTGCAACTACAACATATAGAAAACTACTTAAATGAATAATGACAAATATGGATTATTCCCAGGGATATTATTGGTAACTAAAATTATATACTAAAAATATATGTATATTTTGTTACTTGAAACAAATGTTAAATTAAATAAAATAAATTTATTTATTGTTTAACCTAGTTACCAGGTAAAAAATTCTCCCAAAAATAAATACATTAAAAATCTACTAAAAATAAACATGACTATATAGTTAAAACCTTAACTTAAATTATAATCAAAATGGAAATTAAAATATTAATCACACCTATCATAGTATCTCAATAATACTAAATAACACTGCGTTTTCCTCACATGTATGCTCCAAAACACTTGGAATATTCACTTGTACTTTAGGAGAGTTCAGGAAGAAAATCGAACAAGAGAACGGGAGCACAACAAACATTTTCTTACCATTTATTTCAGTTTTATGACATAAAAGAGTTGTGTATCGTCAAGAAACAAACATAGAACGAGTGAACAATTTAAGAAACCCCTCCAAAATGTCAGAGAACCACTTGAAACAGGTGTTTTCATGAAAGGCTGGCAATGTAGTGAGCCTACAGCGAGACAAACTCAACCTTTGTGTGACTACAACAAACACCAATTACAGTACAATGAGCCAGAAACAGTCATGGCAGTGACAGTGATAGAAGTCATGCTGAGTATCAAAAAGTCCACCCAATGCTTACATGTGTGCTATAACAAACTCTGAAGGACAGCATTCCTGCTGGTGATCTGGCCTGAAATTAAGGAAAGGCTCTGGAATGCAGCTGTGAATGGATTCTATTACAGCATGTGATGCTTGGCCAAGAACTTGACAGACAAAGTACTGGCACATTCCAATCTAAAAACAACAAACAAATATAGCATGGAAAAAAAATACAGCATAATCTCTTCAATTTGTTAAAAACCAAACAGATTTTTAAACTTTATTAAACCTCATTTATTAATATAATTCCAAATAACTTTACATATACTGCATGTATATAAAATTCACTGTATGTACTGCTGTCTACATATGTCTTCTCCAGTGTTAAGGCACATAATATATATTCTACATCGTATAAAACCTTTTTCTTGCATAACTAAAGCACATACAGATGTTGGCATTATCAAACAATGTAAATAAAACAAAACTTTGGATGCTATAAACATGTCAAATGCAGCGAGACGAAAATATTGCTCAAAGCGGCGAGTGCTGAACCTGAGCTGTGCAGAAGAACAACTGACGGGACAAAGTACTAGTGTGCTTCATATTATCTTCTTTAGGGTTTTACTGTAGTATCCAGACATATACAGAGACAGTCAGTCGTTTTTTTCCTGTCTCACATCCAGCTTAATACTGCATCGCCCTCTATATACACCCAGTTCTCTCAAAAAACATGAGTTTTTGTGTTTATGAATGCCAAGGAAGTACAATCGAGAAGCTTTCTAATGTAACACCCCTGTTTTTTTTGGTCTGAGCACATTCTGTTCACACCATTCGTTGTGTAATGAACACAATAGATCTCATAATCCTCCTGGTAGGCTGTTCATAAATCAGCGGTTTTGATAGCGACTGCCCAAATGAGATCCCGAACGAACAGATTGGTGAGGCCTTGAGGTTATGTGAGCACAGCATGACAAATCATCTCATAAAAACTGTTTTAGCATCTCTCTAGGGGACTCTATAATACGGCACACCCCTGACATTTGCGGAAGCGTGGAATATTGTCTTGTGGAACAAACGGATAACCTCCTATGTGCTCGGCTGAACAGTTCATTACACATATTCCAGCTTTAAAACAATGAGAAGTCACAAAGTCATGGAATAGTCTGTTAATTCCCTTAGAATAGACTGATCAAAATGGAATGCTATTATGAACATATGTTGACATTCCTGAGGGTGAGCGAGACACAAATGCATACAATACATGATTCTGGTCATGAAAAAATAGGACCAGTTTGGGTATAGTAGCTTGAGCGGTGAGGGCAAAAAGACGGTTAAAGAGATAGTTCAGCCAAAAATGACATTTCTGTCATTGTGTTCTCACCCTCGTGTCGTTCTAAACCAACATGAAGTGTCATTTTGCCTGAAATATCCCTTTAATAAAAGAGTAGCTGCCCTGAGCCAATTAAATTGCTAACTGATAAAACGATCAGCCCGAGCAAGCCGTTACAGTACAAACGCTCCAGCGGTCATGTGCTTCTTGCGTCTTTGGTCAAGGATCATGTATAGAGTAAACAGCAGAAAAATACAATCATAGCAAATAACAGAAGAAGCATATATATCAACAGATCAGGCCATAAAAATGCCTAAAGAAAACAGAGTCAAGTGGCATATCAGCATGTCTTTCTGTTCACACATGCACTGAATCAAATCTTCTAATGCCACGTCCCAGGATCCTTTGCTGACAACAAACACCAATTAGCTTAATGCATCGGCTTTTATTTCCTAAAGCCCTCTGCACAATGACTGAATGAATAGAACTATATATAAAAAGGCAAAGTGAAATCCTCTCCAGCAGAAATGTGTGTAGAAACAAAAGCAGCAGCAAAAAATGAAGAAAAAGACAAACATATACTTGAGCTGGAATCTACCACAAGCACCATCTGTTTATGAAAACATGAAAAGCGAGAAAGCCCCATTGGGCTCAACTGCGCTAGAGGACTTTACACGGTAATGTTTGACTCTAGTAAATCTGTAATGATGTTCGTGTGAGACATCTTAACGTCTGGTAGATGTCTAAGAGCTGCAATAGAATAAAAGTGTCATGCATAGTCCTTTAAACAGCAAAAACTTAAAATCAACAAGAGTAGAGAGCATCTCTTGCTCAGCACTAATCAAACTCGTCAGGGGATCGAAAAACACAAACGCAAATTTAAGGAATTTCACTAACACTTTACAAATAGGATACCTAAATCATGTATTAATAATTGAACAAATAGCTGAACTTATGGTGAATGAACTCACAGACTAATCAAGAACTAATTAAGCACTAGCATGACTGGAATCAGAGGGAGTCATGTGAAAAATGGCCACTTTAACAACATGTTTAAATAAGATTGATAGTTAATGCATTAGAATGGCTGTATGACAAAGAATTTAAAGAAGTTTGGTTATTCAGGCATTATAATGAATTAAAATCATGCATGTTTAATTAAAGTCAGATTAGAGTTTGCCACTTCAAATTCTTTGTAATATAAATCATTTGATTGAAAGTGTTAATACATTAACTAAAAGTAAACCAGATATGTACTAACATGATGTTAAGGCTGTTATTAAAGACTCCCGTCGCACACTATTAGTTCTTGATTAGTTCATGCCTTTATTCAAAACAAAGTATTAGATCAGGACTTCTCTTGTTCACTTTTCGTAAAGTGTTACTAAAATTTCTGTAGATACTGACAATGAAGGGTACCATGATTTTTTTTTTTTAGTACTGGGATGGCGAAAATACAAATGTAGTGCTATCTGCAGTGTCTAAAGGTAGGAGAGGAAGGTTCTTTAAAGTGCGCCAGAACATCCAGGTTCAAATAAACAGATAAAGGAATGTCTCTGGACTGCTTCTGCCTCGAGAAACAAACCGCCTCCACTTTTGAGATGGATAAAAAAAAATTAAAAAGTCAAAGTAAATCATAAAACCATCCAGTTTGCATGTGCTGGCCACTCTTTCTTAAAAAAACAAAACAAAATTTTATACATCTAAAAAATTTATTATTTATATATATATATATATATGTGTGTGTGTAGTACCAACCTATATCTTCATAAAATAATCATGAATATATAATAACATTTCTTAAAGCTAACGTGCAAATTTGAATCAGCGTAACGTGTAGAAAGCATCATAGAAATGTTGTTTTGAGTGAATGTTCCTGTAGGCAGCTAGTAGAATGGGTGTGATCCACATCCCCGGCCTGTTTCAGTAGGGACTTTTGGTTTGAATGGTCCTCGTCGTCCAGCTTTTGTCCCAAAAAACAACTTCTGGGTGGCGACATGAGATGCATACTCTCGGTTTGAGGAAGCAGTGGAGTGGAGGTGAGCAACTCGACCTGACAGAGGTCTGTTGGACTCAGCGGGGCCTCCAAGCCTGTGCTATCCAAAATAGTCCTGGAGCCAGGAGTGTCTTTGGTGTACGGCAGAGTGCCTGAAATGGGACTCGAAGGTTCCTTCACGCAGTGTAAGTTCTCAGATAGGGGGCTGTCTGAGCCCTGTCTGCAGGACTGAACTTCTTCCTGCATTCTGAAGTTGAGTGTGATATGGTTGTCAGAGTTTTTTGAGCTTAAAGGTGTGTCCCGCATCTCCATGCTCTTTGATGGGATGGGGTTGGCTATAGCTTTCTCCTTCTGTTTGGTGCCACTCATGTGGGTCTGTTTTACCCTGGGCCTGTAGTCTTTCTGGAAAGGCCCGCAGAGAGGGAAAAATGGGGCACGGGGGGCAAACAGTGACCCGAGGGAGCCCAGCTTCATCTGGCTCTGACTCAGGAAGATCCTGCGCATGTCCACTGGCAGTTTGTCCAGTTGTCTTCCCATGTGGACAGGGTTTGGAAACAGAGTTCCCTGACAAGCTCTATAAAAGTATCTGAGACATGAAAACAACAGAGAGTCAGCAAAAACTAAAACTCCCATGAGCTCCATAGTTACATTGGCATTAGACACCAGCCTGAACATCATGAATTTAAGACACAGATTTTTGTGATGTGTTTGTACATAGTTAGATAAATATTATATTCGTATAATTATATTAATATTTTACAAAGTGTGATGAGTAGATTTATTAATAAATTTAATATTCAATTCTGAAATACCATTAATTGAATATAATTTTTTTATAATTTTTAATATAATATTAATGAGCATAAAAAAGTATTTAATATTAATAAACATACTCTACATGTACGTTTTAAAATGCAGATTTTAAGTTAATATTTAAATAATATTTTTTTTATTATGATCCTTTTTATTTTTAAAATATTTAATAAATATTTAATAAATATTTATTTCTTTTATTTTTGTAATTTAATTAATTATTAGCTTATTAATTTTTTAACTCCCTGCAGTGCCCTCATGAACACCTGTTTAGGAAACCCTGTTTTAAAATAAAATAAAAATAAAAATAAAAATAAAAATAAAAATAAAATAAAATAAAATAAAATAAAATAAAATAAAATAAAATAAAATAAATGAATTTATCTCTGGAAATAAAAAGAAAAAGGGAAAAATATTCATAAGAAATATATTTTATTTTTCTTTTAACTGTGGCAATGTTAATAGCCAGGAAAGCTCCTTTTATGCTGAGCTATGTTATAAGTCATGCAACAAAAAAAAGTGCAACTAAAAGAAATAACAATAATCCCTTAATTGAAATTTGAAATGACAATATGGAATTTGACATGCAAATTAAATAAATTTGAATTAGACCAAATACTTCCAATTGGGTGTAGGTTAGATATACCTGGGAAGAAGAGCGGCAATAGGTGTGACAACACACAGCAGGTAGAATATAGGATCTCCCAGCAGCTTCTGCATGATCCAATAAGTGTTGGATGGAGAGAAACATGTTGGGCAGGAAGCATTGTAGCACAGCGCCACAGTAAAGAAGAGAGCTATACTGAAGCCAATCGACATCCAGTTCATCAATGTCTGTGAAAGAATTAAAGACAATCAAGACAGAGTTAACAAAGAGTTTGTAAATTGCATGAATTAGATATTACGGAACTAAAATGGGTTGTGCACAAAATTTCAGGTTCACTTTGAATGCGCACAGGGATGACAACCTTCCCACATGTACTTGGCCTCCACACTACCCTCACCTCAAATGACCTAAAAGGTGTTTCACTCGCTTTCCCTCCAGTACGTGTGTTCATTTTCCTGAGCAGCACGTGGAACGATAAAGCTGCCAGCCCAACTACTGGAAACGTTTACTCTCTACTTGAGCCATTTACTGTGAAGAACAGCCTCTTTCACACCAGAAGCCATCATCATGTCTGGAAACACAGTGAGGCTGCAGAGGACATTTTTCACGCACCGTAACGTGTCAGCTGAAAATTTACAGCGCCGGTGTAATGGAAAAAGCTCTAATCCAATTCACGCTCATAAATCTAAAAGAGCTACTCACGAAAAGAGGGAAAAATAGAGGAGAATCAGATACGGGCTGCACACATACATAAATGCAGTTCAGAATACGCCACGGGACATGCGCAGGCAAAGACAACTATCAGCTTCAGCAACCCTGTGTGTGACGGCCATGCATACGCCAGCATGATTAGCGAGAGAGATGAGCACAGTGGGCTGGACTGAGGCTGCCTGCACGGGGCTGTCAGGCTGATGTATGGCTCCTGATGGTGCAGTATCTCCCAGTTCAAACCAATCAAGGAGGCTCCCTGCATAAATGTCCCTGGCCATGTCAGCATCATCCTGGTCTTCCTTGCCACAGTGTTCAGCCTCATTTCATACTTTGAGAAAGAAAGGAAAGGCTTGCTTTCTCTACCCCCTCGTACATATGTGTGAGATGGGTTTCTGATTTCAGCTGAAGCACTTCATTATTTCCAAATCCTATACTTTGTCAGATGAATTGTACACAAGATGTGTATACTAATACATATTGTGACACGCTAACAGATTTTCTAGAGGAAGTTTAAGCAACAATGAAATTGGAAGAAAATGGGTTAGCTACAAAGAAAGCAGTACAAAATCTGTATCAGGGTTGCTTTTTTTTTGCCATTTATGATCTTTTAAAGTCAATAAAATAAAATATAATAAAACAAGGTATCACAAGTATAAAATACTTTAAATATATTTATTTACACTAAGTGGAAGAATAATTATCTTTTAATTATAATTTAAAATTATGTTAGAAATGTACATCACATTAAAATCATTCTAAGTACTGTATCAATATGAATACACAAATAAACGACATCTACCTATATACATGTAAAATGCCATGCAGGGATTCCCTTGACTATTTCTAACGGATGGCGTTAAACAAACTACTCAACCGATTCATTGAAATGAACATTAATCAGATTGAAAACAGACTTCACTACTCTTATCGGCATTTTTGCAAATGATGTTTATGATAAGAAACAGAATAAGCAGGTTTAACCAGAGACCCTCACCAATCTTAACAAGTGCACAACTGTCTTTACACTGCAAAAGCACAGTACAGAAAAATCATGAAGAGTGAGTTTTAGAAGTGATTTTGACCGTGCTTTAGCCAATACATCACACCATCCTATATTACATTTTGCATATTATAAAGACTCACCCAGGTTTTGGTTTCGATGCCCAAGTGTAGCAAAATGGTGAAGAGTGCCAAGGTGGTGATGGGAGTGCCCCATGTAAACAAATCCACATCAGAGTCAACGTAAGCCTGCAAATATATGACATTCAAACAACACTGTTGCTTTCTTACAGACCCTACTTAAGTATTTTCACTTCTCATGCACACTGCAAAAAACCAAAGCAAGTAAATTTGCAGTTAAATATCTGAAAATTCTTGAAACAAGACATTTACTTTGAAGCATTAATTATTAACAAGCTAAAAATAAAAGATTATTATTATTTTTTTGCCAGCACAACAGACAAAATATACAAACTGAAAAGACACTATGCAAATCAGTCTTAATGTCCTATGAAGTCTTGCTTAAAGTATTTTTTTTTTCCCCTTATTTAAAGGATTTTTCAACATTTTTACTGGAAAACAAGTGAAAACTTTTTTGTAGTGCATCTGAACTGTACATACTGAACTAAAAAATTCCTATAAGATCAGATGGCCCCCAACTTAAAGGGATACTTCAGCGAATGCTCAAAATATTTAAATCAAACTTACAAAGTAAGGGATAAAGAAACAGATGAGGCTTTGGTAGAAGGCATCAATCATGTTCATCCAGAACATGTAGGGTTTATATTCCTGTATAAGAAATTCAAACAATCAGGTATAAAACACAAATAAACGGTTTGTGAATAAATCAAAGTAAAGGAAGACCTCTGCAGAGGGATATGGTTAGCAAAGCAGAGGCAACCGCTGCAGTTTAATTATCCCAGGTTGGAAAATTTCAGCACTTTCAAGATGATTAGTTGCTTTTATAAAATATTAGCTCCTGCTCGTGCTGTTTTTCCCTTTATGAAATTCAGCAGAGAATAAAAGACCCATTTTGAAACGGGTCAGCAAAAAACAATCAAAGCAATAACTGTGGCAACCGCTGCATGGGTAATATACTTCATATGCTTATAGAGGAACTGCTGACGGTGCACACCACAGGAAACTCAAGTGTGAATACATGTGGCAAAATGCTGTTCATGGGTTTTTATTTACCATTTACATTACACTTTCAATAGTCATTTTGGTCCCAATTATAATTCAATATATGCAGTTCATGGATGGTGTAATTATGTTCTGCCCAAACAGCATGTACCTCTGAGTTTTGCCCATTCATGTAAAGCTGCGGCAACTCCTGCAGGGTTTCTGCTGACACATCTTTGTCAAGGGTGCCGGTGATGAGCTGAGGGAATGCGGAGAACATCAGGTTGAAGAAAATCAGGTACCACTGATCAACCATGGCTGACCCAGAGAACCCACAGTAGAACTGATACCAAAAGATGAGGGCAACAAACATCTAGGGTGAGAAAGACAGCACAATAGAGGAAAAGAGGTGAGAGAAAGATAAAAAATCTATAATAAAAATCTATAACAGGGGTGGCGAATGTCGGTCCTAGAGAGCCGCAGCCCTGCAGAGTTTTGCTTCAACCCTGATCAAACTCACCTGAACAAGCTAATCAAGGTCTGAAGGGTTACTAGAAAGCTACAGGCAGGTGAGATTTAATTAGGGTTGGAGCTGAACTCTGCAGGGCTGTGGCTCTCCAGGACTGAGTTCGCCACCCCTGATCTATAATGAAGTTTGCAGTTGTTGTTGCCTCATAAGTGATTCATCTTCATTACGTCCAAGACATTTCTAGGACCTCCTCAATTCATCAAAGAATATATGAAGAACAGACAACAACATTTAAGAGCTTCTAGCTATAAACAATTCACGTCATGAAACTTCAACCTGTTAAACTGGATGCATAATTACACGGCTCTCTGGAATATGCTATTTGACTCCAGGATTGAGCAGATTTTTTTTTTATAATAGCTAAAATATATGTTTAAAGGAATTAAGTTTAAAGCATTACAACTTTTTTGGAAAAAAAAAAAAAAAAAAAAAAAGACCAATTAATTGACAAACCAAATACACAAATTAATATTTAAAGACAAGGTAGGTGATTTGAATTGAAAACATTATTTGTTATGTTGGTTGAAAGTCCAAACATTACGATAGGTTGTCCTACCTGCCTGTCAATGTACATATTTGCATACCTCCATGCACCCTGTTCGTGCAGACATGATACGTCATCAGTGTGTTCCACCGAGTGAGAATGGAAGGCGCTATTATTTTAATATTATGCACTTTGCACTGTAATGATTTCTCACTGGTGAATGAGACATGAGGTAATCTTGACAGCTTTGCATTCAATCACCCACCATCGTGTCGCTGATTAGCCTCAGGTCTGCCTGTGTGTGTTTTGGAGGAGGTGTGGCTTTAAAGAGTGATTATGCAGGGAAGGTGGGATCTTGCTTTAAAAGCTAGCTTGCTATTGCTAGCCTTTCCGAAATCACCTACCCTACCTTTAATGATTACAAGTATAAAAATAAATCAGAATGGTCATTTGAACCTTAAATCATCCAGCACTTATCACGATTTATAGAAGAAAACTAACAAATATATTCAAAAATTGAATTTGAACATTTTAATTCTACAGGATCCACAAACTGTAAACTGTGCATTTGGCCATCGACCCTGACAACTAATATCTTACTTGTCACTTTTAGCACTCACTCTTTCCCACACAATCAAATATTTTCAACTAAAAATAAATTATTTCATTCCTATTTTTGTATTTCGTAGCCATGTAATAAGCAGGATAACATAAAGCAAGCCTGTCATTATCATAAAATAAACCTCATTCAGTATGATACAATACTGATCACCATTTAAGAGTTTATTTTTGCAATACAAACTACATGTACAGTATATGTATTATTCCTGCCATATTGTTTTTCAAAGTCCCTTTACTGTAGTTCAACTTCAACCTATATATTAATGGTAATTATAATCAGGAAATGAGCAAACTTCATGGTCTCACAGCGTTTTTGTAGAAGAAGTAGAGGATCATGTTGGCGAGACGAGAGTAACACCAATGGCCGTGAACCAAGAGCAGCTTCTGCAGGTATCGAAATCGTGGCAGGGCAAAGTCACTGGCCATTACAGCCTATGAAAACAATGTGAACAGAACAGAGAAGACAGTAAATGTTAATAAAGGTTTGTCAATTACTGTGCAATTAAAACTATTTTCACAAAGCAATGGACAGCACTAGTGCATAAATAGGCGATGCTATGAATAACATCTATTTTATTTTAATAGCATATTTTTAACATTATTAAAAAGTGAAAAAAAAATCAAATATGCATTCCTTTCCAATGCTGTTACATGTTGGCCTATTGAGTTAAAATGTTATAAACACGTTTATATAAAATGGATTTTGACGACATCTGGCTTGAGGCTCAAGATCTATTAAGTGAGACACACACGCGGCATGGCATCTGTATATATTCATAAGACAAAAGATTAACATCAGCCTAGTGACAAAACATTTGTGAGGACATTTTTGCATAAAAGAATTATGAAAAGCCTTCCTGACTGTGGAATCTGGTGAAAATGATCTCCCGTCCTTCACCCATCTATTCTTTATCATACACAGTTAACATGTCATCTATCAGCATGAAAGATACCGCCTTGTTGCCTCTAATGGCATTTGGGATTTTAATCAGCAGCATCAGCCATGTTCTCCATCCTCGTTGTCATTCTCTCCACATCAAGCAAGCATAAAAAAGCAGGTGAGATCAGTTATTACCTTACTATGTTTGGCACATTTTGGTCTACGGGACAGAGTCATAAACAGATTCTCATTAGGGTTGTTTAATACTGAACGCTGACCTCAAGAAGAGAACTTTGGCACACAGCGGAGAGTGGTGCCTCATTACGGCCAGATCTTTTGCTGATGTCATGGCCTAATGGTTAGAGAGTTTGACTCTTAACCCTAAGGTTGTGGGTTCGAGTCTTGGGCCGGCAATACCACGACTGAGGTGCCCTTGAGCAAGGCACCGAACCCCAAACTGCTCTCCGGGCGCCACAGCATAAAATGGCTGCCCACTGCTCCGGGTGTGTGTTCACGGTGTGAGTGTGTGCATTTTGGATGGGTTAAATGCAAAGCACGAATTCTGAGTATGGGTCACCATACTTGGCTGTATGTCATGTCACTTAAAAAAAACAAAACAAACAACAACAAAAAAAAAAAGTGTCACTTTCACGTTTTTTTATTTTTATTAATCTGCTAATTTATGAGACAGAGCGTCAAACAGATGAGCTCATGGGGCTTCCTGTTTCTCTTCTCACCTTAACAGGATGTATATTCTGTAGGCCTGCCACTGAAAACAGAGCAGAGGGGGGTGGGAAGCTATTTGTGGGCAAAGTGGAGATTTTCTGAGAAACCAGAACGAAATAGGCAGTTCCCAGAGACGAACAAGTGGAGGGCGCTTTATACAAATGAACTGCTGAAGGAACCATATGCTGCGTATCGCCCAAATAAAGCAAAACTGCTACCACTGCATATAGTGCATTTAGGTTAAAACTGTCCTTAAAAAAGGCATGGGTCAATATATCAGGAGAAGAGTCAATCTTTCAACTGGTTCTGCTTTTGGAGCCAGATTTCAAGTTACTACAGTACCAAAATTCTTTATTGCAAAAACAAACAAAATCAAGCATTAAATTTGATGAATATGGAATTGTATACTTCACATTTTTCTGGTCCTTGTTTAGTAACTTTCTAGCAATTTTTTTTAAACACAGCAGTTTCAAAATTCATATCCAAGTTATAACTGAGTGCAATTTATACTTAATACATGTACACTCCCATTCAAAAATTTGGGGCCAGTAAGATTTTTATTTTTTAAAGGAAATTGATACTTTCATTCTAAAAAGATCTATTAAACTGATTAGAAGACATTTATAATGTTAAAAAAGTAAAATTCTTCTGTTTATTTGAACATTCAATAAATACATAAATAAATAAATAAATAAATAAAATAAATTTCCATAAAATTAGTTAGCAGTCAAAAATAGTTAACTGTCTTCAACAATGATAAGAAATGTTTCTTGTGTAGGAATAAATCACTTTTTAAAATGTTAAAAAAATAGAAAACATTTTAAATTACTGCATTTTTGCTCAAATAAATGCAGACTCAGTGAGAAGACGACTTTATTAAATAATAATAATATCTTACCGCCCCCAAACTTCAGTGCATTTTGCCATCTTATCATGAATCTACAGCATTGATTTGTCAAGCACATATAATCCCATTATTGTGATTATATACACACACAGTGGTTTTCTAAACTCCTATTTATTTTCAAACTGTGTAATTTATGCTGTAGGACAAAACAAAAATTTGTAACTATAGTCAATAATACTGTTAACATTATTAATTATTTGTATTTAGAGTTGTTTTCCCTGTTGCTGACCCTATCAGGAGAGACTGCAACTCATAATTGGGTTGTGAACCACCAGTTGAGAACCACTGGTGTAAGGTACCATTTATTAACTGTCTGAGTACAGGCTGTCTCTGTATCTTGGCAAAAAAAAATCTTTATAAAACAATTTATGTATATCCAGAATTGTGGTGCATTAACTCTGCAATCCTGCTTTACAATGCTCATTCCTCTCGTACTCTACACTTAAGGCAGAGAGTAAAGTGTAGCCACAATGTATGGTTCTACAATTATCCAGAATACAATCATCTCCACCATCCTCTTTCAAACACCTATGTCAACATCAGTTCCCCTTGATCATTTCAGTGTCTCCTTACCTGCATGCCCTCCTGTCCGGAGATTCCCACTCCTACATCAGCCACTTGGATCATACTAACATCATTAGCGCCGTCACCTAGAATGAATGAAAAAAAACAGACCAAAAGAGGGTGAGAAAGAGGCGAGTGAGTTATCAATTCCATTTCACTTTGCACAATGTCAGCCTGCATTAATGCAAACATCGCATCAGCAGCAAAGTGCTCTGCTGGCAAAAACAAACAACATAAATTAAACACAAAAGAGCCCAGAAACAAGCTGCCGTTTCTGAAATGAACTGGAATGGCATTAGCAGGGTGACATGACTTTACATCAATGTCACCTTTTACACACCTAAATAGTCTCAAAAAAAGCTTACTAAGTCAAATCGCACAGGAACCCAAATGGGACGGTCATGCTAAATTTAGCATTCCATTCATCAGTTCAAGTTTAGTCAAGTCTGAGCTGCAAATATTTTGGCTTGGTTTCATTCTGTTCTATATAATAGAAGTTTTAAACTAAATGAGGCACCTTGTTAAACTATTAAACACAAACTTCAACCAGAAAAGGGTACAAAGACAAAAATGTTGGCCCTGTCTGAAAGTTAAAAATTTTATGGTTATATAGCAGTAAGCAAGGTTAGACAGATAAATAGTGAGAGCGGAATAAAGGAATGTTTGTGTTTGATTGTTGAGTTTAAAATCAAGAACATTATGAAACAGACTTTAAACATAAACTCTAGAATATTTATGATTGTCTGCTACATGAAAAGCCAAAGTCCAAACAGAAGAAATAAGTACACCAAGTTAGAACAAAGACACTATATTTCAGAATATCTGATCACAGGAAAACTTAGTCCAGTTAGAGAATAAAAGGTGAGGCCATTTAAAAAAAAATCACATGATTATTATGAACTGTAAATTGACAACATGCGGCCTGAAACTACTGTATGGCGAGAGTGTACTTCAGTTAATACATAATGTGTGTTCAAAGGTGTTTATCTTGGACCTTTGAATCTGCCTTGAGGTGTTTTATAAAATCATTCTCTGTTGCCTGAGACAAAAGGTGTAGTGCTGACTTGACCCCAAGCTATCATCAAAAGCTGACTTTCCAGCTAAAAAGCTAGTAGGCTTTGAAGTATACACAAAAGTAATAACCCGCTGAGACTGTCAGTCGCCTTTGTCCAAACTGAAACAAACAAACGTGGCAGCCAAATTCAACAAGACCACCTTTATTTGAAGTATGCCAAAAAAGCAAATATGCTTAGCATGAGAACCGGTAACATCTGCTGCGAATGTGTCTGTACACCATAAATGTCCATTCATTAGAGTCATGCAGTGAAGAAGACAAGGCTCTGATTCATTCTGTAATGAAGTCTGTCAATTTCAAGGCAAAGGAGTTTATTTACAGCACCGCCGAGGGTCGTCTGAGCACTCGCTCTCTCATTCCCCTCCAAAACGACAGTGTTAATGTTTTAAGCATGAGGCATAAATGAATTACAAATTATTTTATTCCAAGGCAGGGGGAAATGACCTGAGGTAACCTGCTGTTTCTGCAGGCAGGTGGCTCAGTCTCGATGCACCTTGCATCTCTCTCTCTCTCCCTAAAGCCATCTGGATAATTAGCTAGAGTGCTGTGTAGGCTTGTAAATATGGCATTCTGCACTGAAGAAAGGACAGACACGTGCTGTCCAGTCACCACTAAAATGTTTACTTGGCAATACCAGGGACCATTAATCTTCAAATTCGACTTGCCAAGCAAAAAGTACGAGAAACAACAACAACAACAAAAGAACATCTATGCTACCCATTTTGTGCTTCTATTAAATTAAAGAACCAGTTATTGTTTAAAGAGACAGTTCAAGCAAAAATGAAAGTTCAGTCAACATTTACTCACCCTCATGTCTTCTCAAGCCCATTTGAGGACATATTTTGTACTGGTTATACTTTTCCATGCAATTAGAGTGAATGGAGACTGAAGCTTTCAAGTTTCAAAAAGGATGCAAATTTTCATGCAACAAATTCAGCTAAACTAAACTGTTAAAAACCCACTTGAGAATAAGCATTTGCAACAAACACTATATAGATAAATCATAAAAAACGACCAAACAAATCCACCACTTACCTATTGCCAGCGTCATGACCTTGAGCTTGTTACGCACTAACTTGACCACCATGCTCTTCTGCAGGGGCGTCGAGCGACAGCATAGAACGGACCTGCAACTTCGAGCCACAGCAAGGAACTTGTCTTCCAAACTCTTGTCCAGTGCGTAGGCCAAGGTCCGGCCGTCGATCACCAGCCCTAGCCGGTGCACCAGGAAGGGACTGGAGTGGCCAGAGGAGGCCGGGGAACACACCGGAGAAGAGAAGTGGATGCCAGCATAGTCTCTAGCTGCTTGAGGATCTGGTCGAGGGTTGCAAAGGAACTTGGCCTGGATGTAGTGCAGACTGTTCTCGAGCAATACAGCACAGGCCTCCTAGTAAGAGTTCACATTTGATGGAAAAAAAAATAAAAAAATCAGGAAGGTTGTAAAAGGACACAAAGATCTCATGAGGGTTAGGCAACATCTGGCAAACAGAGAAATGTAGCAAAAAAAAAAAAAAAAATGATGACTCCAACACAACAGATCACAATTATGGTATGAATTATATAACAAATTTACTGTGCCAAATCACTTTTATTAAATGTATACTCCACCCAAAAATATAAATTTTGTTATCATTTAGTCACCTTTATGTGATTCCAAACCTCTGACTTGCTTTCTTCAGTAAAACATAAAAATCACTGACACTGAGATTCTCAAAATATCTTCTTTTTTTGTTCATTTAGTTATCCAAACAGCTTGGTTCCCAACATTCTTCAAAATATCTTCTTTTGTTCCACAGAAGAAATAAAGTCATACAGCTTTGCAATGACATGAGGGCGAGTAAATGACAAGTTTTATTGTTGGGTGAACTATCCCTTTAAGCAAGGAAAAAGTTCTGACTAATACAGCGAGTCAGTGATTAAGACATTCCTGTAAGACAGCTCTTTGCCAGTCTGTTTTTTTTTTTTAAAACAAAACTCATGTGGAAGCTTCACGTGTTCTCCAAGCAGACAAAATGAAACATCATGAGAGCTCATTCAAGCCAGTCCAGCTGTTCTATGGGGAAACACCTACAATCTAATAGTGGACAATGTCATGCAGGGGAATACGCATATAGTTTGTTATATGGGTGTTTTTTCAACTATAAACACTTTTGGCCCTTTAGGTCTAAATAAATTACCTTATAAAATATTTTCATTTGTGCTGGCCTAAGAAGGACTTTTTAATGGCTGATGCTGTTATCTTAGAAAGCAGGTTGGCTGATATAAATGCAACATATGTAATATCACTTTATTTAAAGTTATGATTAAAGATTACACGGGCACATAAATCTAAAAACAATAATAATAATAATAATAAAAAAAGATGCTGAGATATTCTATAAATAAAAATGGGTCAATTTTGATTTCATGGTGACTTTAATTTAAAGACAGTAAAAAACACATGCTACAACAAAATTCATATTAATATTTACTTTATTAGAACTTGAAAATTAATACACATAATTGTTTTAAAATAATTTATTATGTGCCTGTGCTGAGCTGCTTTCACATAGTAGATATCTGACAAACAAATAACAAAGGAAAAGTGTTGAGATCAATTAATAATAAATATAATAATAATAATAATAATAATAATAATAATAACAACAACTATTAAATACAATATTATCATATAAAAAAATAAGTAATCAGCCCTTGAAAGACTAAAAAGCTCATAGTGGAAAAAACTCATATGGTAGATGAGTGAGGGGGAAAAAAGGTACAGTTGTGGCAGAAATTGAACTACAGTTTGTGTTTTCAACTGGAACAAACAGGCCTACAAATTATGGGCAATACCTTCAGACATTTCTGTCATTCCTGGTAGCAAAAAGCAAAACAAGAACAATAATCATATCAGAGAAAAAATAAACAAGATCAAACAGAATCTACTCCAAAGATATAATAAAATTATAAAAAGGCTCTTGTGAGAACTGATATTAAACATTTTCCAAACTCTGTAGTTGTAGGCAAGTTGTCAGCTGGAGTGGGCAGCCTGAGAGTAATAGTTATTTTTTTTAATAAGGCATATGTAAAACACATGTAGTGTTGGGAATTCTGAGACATTTCAGCAAATAAATTCTTTAAAACATTTCAAATTTAAATGAATTAGTTCTTAAATTCAGTTTAGTGATAGTGTGGCCTTAAGATTCATATTGTTTGGAGATGAGGAATCTGATTACACAATTAACTCCAGAGCTAATCAACAGATCAGTTGTTTATCAAAATAGTCATCAGATGTAGGCCGAAGCCTCACTCAGTCAGCATTCAGAGGGAGAAGGAAGTGAAGTGAAAAAGCGGAGCAGCTTTGACTGCAGCAGTGCATGCTGGGTGTACCTGTGAGTCAGCATTAAGAGTGATTATCTCCTCCTCTGGGTCCAGCAGTTTGCAGGCGTAGGCAATGTTGATGGCAGTCTCTTGTTTATCTCCTGTCAGCACCCAGATCTGAAGGCCCGCTTTTCTCAGAGAGGCGATGGTCTCGGGAACCCCATCCTGAAGTCTGTCCTCAATACCTGTTGCTCCTATTTAAAAAGACAGACAGACAGAGAGATTTTATGCATGTACCCACTTGTGTGTGTGGTACTAAGCACTTGTGTTTTGAATTCCGAAATATAATAAAGGAATAGTTCCCCCAAAAATGACAATTCTGTCATCATTTACTCTCCTTCAAGTTGTTCCAAACCTATATGTCTTACTTTCTTCTGCTGAACACAAAAGAATATATTTTGAAGAATGTTGCAGGTAGCCACTGACATCCATAGTATGAAAAAAAAAAAACATACTATGAAAGTCAATAGGGACCAGCTACTGTTTGGTTACTTGCATTCTTTAAAGTATCTTCTTTTGTGTTTAGCAGAAGAAAGAAACTCATAGATGTTTGAAACAACTTGAGGGTGAACTATCGCTTTAACACCAGGTGCAACTTAGTACTTAATGGACTAAGAGTGCTTTAGGGACTATTATTACCCAGAAGTTGGAGATTGGTCTCTAGTCGTAATGCAGACTCAAATAGCAGCTCCTCCCTCCTCTGTATAGCGGTCTCAGCTTCCAGGTGATGTTGTAGCCAACTTGCATACTCCTCCTTACTGAGAACCTGGACCAAACAAATACAATCACATCACATCAGCTCAAGGAGTTCAATAAATATTATTTTCCATAAATGAGTTTTGATAAAGCAGTGGTTGTCACACTGTAGTACTGTTTCAAAAAGTTTTTAAAAGAGATGTGTGAAAAAAAGACAAAAGAGAGAAGAACCCAATAAGGTATTCTGGTTGCTGGCTTAAAAAAACAAACAGGTGGAGAAAATAAAACTAACACAAAAAGAGGCTTGTTAAACTTTAAACAGCTCCATTTATGTATGAATTCACACTTAACCGTGTGAAAAATAATTGTATGCAAGCTGTTCAAGGCTTCCCTTCTGTTAAGGTGACTATTTAGCAACAGTGGTAATGAAACATGCCAAAAAGAAGAAAAGCTAGAATTCATACTTTTAAAATATATAAGAAGTGTTAGAGCATAGCCGGGCTTTAGTGAGAAAAAGGGGAAAAAGTAGTGTGTTTTGTTGGTTAAAAATCTGATTGTCAATGACAGCTGAAAGCTGCTTCAATAGGTTCATGTGAGCATGTGGAAGCTTGTTGAAAAATTAGAGAGAAAAAACAAAACAAAAACATCTCACAATATATGGCAACCAGACTCCCACAAGGAACTTACTGAGTTAAGTCAGAGAAGAGAGTGAGGGCATATATTACTATTCATGAGATATGGAGAGAGAAAGAGAGATCTCTCTCTCAATATAACCCATATGAAGGTAATTCAAAAACATTATTCGTGTAAGTGCATATTATATTTTATTATAACACAAAGAATGTGTTGCCCATTTAACTGTCAATTTATTAAAATTGAATATAGAGTCACACACAATTTTTTTATGTTTTGTATATAATTGTCATTAATACATCTAAACTTATTAAATTGTCACCCTTAAAAAAAAAAAAAAATTATCTAATTGTTGAGTTAGTGTTACCTTTTTGGCAATACAGAGTGTTCTGAGACCATCTGCAGCATAAAGATTTAAATAGTTTTGAGTTTTATACAAGATTTTCCTTTGTCGCTTTCCTTTGCAATCATCTGCAATACAAAAACACAAAGAAAACCAAAAAGAAAAATTAGACAATCCATTAAAATATTCTAACATTTAGAGTAGGATTTACTAAAATAATGTTAAACACACACACAGTGTAAAAAACACATACTATAAGTAGACAGCTAAACTAATCACGCCAGCCTCTTCCAAGTTGGTTCTCTATGTTGCCAATGGCTTCCTCAACAAGGCCATTAGATTTAATCAAGATGGCAGAGTGTTTTGAAAGGTTGACTGGATAAGCTGGCTACAGAGCATTTTGAGGTTTATTGCTCTTGTGTTATTGCTCAGTGCATTTCTTCCTGACAGGAAGAGCAGAACAAATTGTTTGGGATGATCACTTCCCAACATGGACGACCGTCAGCCAAGACGAGGGGGCGAGTGCGCCAAACCTCACATATTCACCGAATGATTCATCACCACCTCTGCAACTGTGGGACGACTGGACCTGTTTTTCCAGAGACTGATGCATTGACTCAGGAATTAAATGTTCTTAATAAACATATAGGTAAACTAAATCCCCATATCATGCCCTGACATGACCCTTCAAAGAGTGAAAAGGAAAATTGTACTGAATTCTTTCATTATATAAGTAACAGTATTTAAAGGGTTAAGTGGGCAATTTTTAAACTGCTAGCAACACAAATGGAGTGGTATCATTCATGTTCATAGCTCATTCCGTGTGGGACGACCTATGAACCGAAGTATTTGAGTATATACAAAATAAATATTTCAGTATGTACAAAAGTAAGTAAAAGTATGTGCAGAGAATCTTGAAAGCTTGACTGAGCCATAGAAGATAAACAAGCAAGCAAACCAATAAACAAAATAAATAACTAAAAGTCTTCACCTTTAAAATAAAAACACAACTACTTTACCTTTAAAGCTTGCCTAAAAAACAAAACAAATCAAACAAACACCCTCAAAAGAACTAAAAAAAAAAAAAAAAAAAAAAAAAAAAAAAAAAAAAAAAACAAAAAAAAC
Source organism: Cyprinus carpio (assembly GCF_018340385.1). NCBI lineage: Eukaryota > Metazoa > Chordata > Actinopteri > Cypriniformes > Cyprinidae > Cyprinus > Cyprinus carpio. Next base: position 23,805,729 of record NC_056577.1, on the reverse strand, counting down.
CCCCAAAAAAAAAAAAAAAAAAAAACACAAAACACCAAAAAAAAAAAACACAAAACACCAAAAAAACAAAAACAAAAAAAAAAACAAATCAAAACACAAAAAACGAACCAAACCCAAACAAAATATTTTTGATGTATTATATAATGACTAGCAAATTTAGTCTGGGAATTCAACCAGAGAGACGGCTACTCGGAGAAATGAAAATTACACACCAGTTTCATATTACTGAAAGACGGAAATGACTGCCATTCCCCTAGCAAAAACATGGTGTCTTTTCCAAGATTTGTAATGGAGCACACTTTGGAACTTTTTTGTCTATGTTCTTCATTTCAACACGTTACATAATGACTGGAAACACACGTGTACTGTTTGGGTTTCCAAATCTTTATGGTTGCCTGGTCAGGACAGCTTTATGTCAATGAAGTTATAACTTCAAAGTTACAACAATTTATTGTTAAAGATTCGAAAGCTGTGTGGCTCAGGCTGGCACCTATAGTCTGTTTTTTTTTTTTTTTTTTTGTGCATTGTGTTATTAGACAAGCATGGCAAACATCCCACTGCTCTGAATGGAGTTATTGTACCTTCAGTTGGTCTGCTGTGCTAATTGAAAGTTCACACCCAGAGGTGAACAGTGGTCCAGAAGTACAGGAATATACACCAAGCATGTGTGTCTATATGTGCATGAAACAGTCCATAACCCGTAGTGAGGAACAGACTAAGTGTGTGTTTGCAGTTTTATGCTAATTAACCGCAGCGTAGGCTGTACACTTAATAAGCCTGGGGTCTCTAAACATATTTCCAGACTGCCAGCTAAACACATGGCAGAAAGAGGAAATGACACAACTTCCCAACTACTTGCAATGGCACTAGAAATAGTTTTGTTCCATATAGCTAGAAAAATAATCAAAATCTCAATTGTATAAATCTTTAATGCACTTTCAATGCAATTCTATGGGGCAAGATATTCCACCACTATAAACTTCAAAACACTTTTTAAAATGTACAGCAGCACTTAAACATGTTAACAATTAGACTAGTGTGATATAATTACATGACAACACTTTGTATAAAAAAATTCAAATAAAATAAAGTCGCAATGATAATAAATGATAATAAATTAACATTTTTTTCTGTATAGTGACATCCTTTTTTAGGGAAAAAAGCCAGGGAGTTTTATCTTTTGGGGACTTTTAACTAGTCTTATTTATTTATTTATTTTATTTAAAACACTGAATATCCTTGAAACAAGACAAATTCACTTTAGAAGAAACACTGCAATTTATTAAGACTTGAATTCATAGACTGGCCTGAATATGTGTTTGTCTTACTCCACTGGCCTTAGGGTTAGTGTTTTTTTTTTTTTTAAATAAATAAAAAAAACGACACTTGTTTTAAGTATAAATAAATTAAACACAAGGGACAAAATCTGTCAGTGCAGTAAGATGAAATACACTTAATATCTTATGCAGTGTTGCTTCAAGTAAATTAATCTTGGTTTGAGTATATTTAGATATTTTAACTGGAAAACATGACAAAATGTAATATGATTTTTTTTTTTTTATTTAATAAAAAAAAAAAAATATATATTCTGCAAAATATTAGCCAATCTTTGAAACAGACAAGAAAACTAGCACTGGCAACACCAGAGGTTTGTCTGTTTAGAACAGTAGCCTGTGACAATTAGACAAATATTACTGTTCAATATTATATAACATCCTTTACAAAAGTATCAGCTTCACATCTCTGCTTTACAAACTTTTTCTACTGCTATACTGACTTAATGCTAATACATTACACCACATGTGAGTTTTGTTTTTCATAAAACAAGTGATAAATCATTCTCTTTTCTAATCTGTAATATACTACACTGAAAAATGCTAAAGAAAAAAATAGAAAAGAACACTGAAAAAACCCATGTTCTAATTTTTTCTGCTCTTTCCTTCAAAAAGATAAGCAAATAGACCACTTGTGAACTATTCTAAGCCATAGTTTTATCTCTTTCTTGGCTGTCATCTTGACATTTAGATATATAACACAGGGCAGTACATGTAGTACTTCTTTTCAGTCATTTGTGTACACAGCATTAGCGAAAACTGCAACTGGAGCTGTTCTTTTGCCTGGAATACTAACAAGCAAGTCTACCTATGCAAATAGGATAGTTTATTACCACTAAAACCCTTGGCTACATCAAGAGCCAAAAACAATCTGGAAGCCATCCAGCCATGTTTGGGTGAAGGGGATGTATTGCCCTTTCTATGCTGACTATGTCTATCAGCATAGATCAACAATGTCAATCAAAATCCAGAGGCTACTTTAAGAACTCCAAAGACATGAAAAATTCAAAACATTTCCTTGAAAATCACACCATCTCACTCTCTGCTCTCTTTCAATTTCTTGGAGACATAAAAAATGCATTTATTCAATGTCCTAAAGAAATCAGATGTATTTTGGTCATTTGGCTGTGAGCCGTTATTCATTAATTCTGCTGGAATAAGCCTCATGTGCCATCTAACTGGGGCATGGAAAAAAACAAAAACAAAACAAAAGCACAGACTTCATTAAAATTTTAGTATGTTCAACAAGCATTCTAAAGCATAATCAACACTGAACATCAAAATAAACTAACCCAGAATAACTGATTCATTTCATAAGGGGGAAAGGTTGACAGGATGCCAGGTGTTTGTTTGTTATTCTGAATTCCAAAAAAAAAAAAAAAAAAAAAAAAAAAAAAAAAAAAAAAAAAGAGGACAGCTATTAGAAAATAAAAATAATAACATTAAAAGTTACAGACAGTTAAAATTATAGATTGTGAATTCATAGAAAGGTGTCTTTTAGAAGCTACAAGACTGTCAAAACTGCAACTTCAAACTTTGAATAAGATGAACACCACTTAAGGTGGTTATAAACTATTTTACTTTTTAAAGAAATACTGTATAATTTTATTCAGGAAGAATGCATTAATTTGACCAAGTGACAATAAAAAATGCTTCTTGTGCATTAAATCACAATATAAGAAAGATTTCCGAAGGATCATGTGACACTGAAAGACTAGTTTAATGGCTGTTGAAAATTCAGCTGTTGTCATCACAGAAATAAATTAATTTTTAAAATATATTAAAGAAAACTGTTATTCTAAATTATAATATTTCATTATATTTTTACATCATATTTCACAATATATATGAACAAATAAATGCATCTCACCGACCCATGAAGCACAATCTTTTGAATGACAATACATGCATATACACACATACATAAACACAAACACATACATGAAACCGAGGAAGAGAAAAGAGCATTGGGATCAGTACATGATACAAGCCAGACTCAAACCTGCGTCACTGTGAGCATATGAACTTTTTCTCAAATCTGAGCTTCATATTTTAAATATACAATGCAATGCATCAGTATTTCTGAATTGGACTGTCCTATTATTAAATGCATTGGTGCAGCCAAAATGTTATAAAGTGTGGGAACAATGTGCTCATCAATGTTGACATACCTGTGGCTGGTCTGATCAAATCCATGATGACTGAATCAGCACCCTTGGAGTAGACCGTGATTTGCTCTGTTAGCGGGTGTTTTACCACCACCGACATCCTCTTTCTTGTGGAATCAAAGCCCAGTGTGTGCAGAAGCTCGAAGCTCAGCTTGCCCAAGTGTGGAAGCTCCACGGTTACCTGATCCGGTAAACGACCGACAAGAGCACACTTGTAGGCCCGGGCTGCATAAACCAGCGCTGCCTCATCCGGTGATTCTGCCTCATATCTAAGCTCGCATTCATCTTGAGCCAAAGCTTTTGTTTTTTCAAAGTTGGGTGGGGTGGGGCTGAAGGCATGCTGCAGGTCATGCTCTGGACGCTTCTCCTCGTTCAGCTTGGTGAGCGTGCTCTCGGCCGAGGGGGAGGACAGCAGGCTGCAGCCCACTTTATGGGAGGACGAGCGGTTGGTGGCCAGACTGGAGGAGCTGCTGCTGTTGGAGCCAGAGGTCAGACGGCTCGGAGTGAAGCGCTTGATGAAGTCCTCGATGGTCTTCACTGGAGACTTCAACTCGTAGCGACGCACTTGATAAGAACCAAGACAAATTTGTCAAAACAAAGCTCCTTAAATATTTGTGCGCATTTAATATTGCAGCCAACTGGGAGGTTGATTTGTAAATCATTCCATAATAGATTGCAAGAAATTTTTTAACCGCATATACAGTGACCCCAAGAAGTTTTTGAATACTTAAGCATACTGCAGCCTGAACTCAATTGTAGGGCCCTATTAAATCAGTTTTATTTTTTCCCCAAATTCAGTTTTATTTTTTCCCAAATTCTGTTTTTTCCGGATTTTAAATTGCATTAATCTAATATCATGTCTAATTAATTAAAATCACAAAACGTATTCAGTTTCACATCAATTTATTAAAAGTTTAACAAAAATTACATGTTTAGGGCCCTATGAAATGTTTTATTTTTTCTTCACCATATGTTTTATTGTTACCTTATTCTGTATTATTATTTAAATGCATGAAAACAACTTAATTTATTCATTTTTTTCTTAAAATAGCTTTATGAAATGTTATTTTTTTCCCTCAGAAATTATGTTGTGTATTTACATTTTTATGGTTATCAAATTAAGGAATTAAACATTAATTTAATTTATCTTTTAATTATTGAAAATAAAGCAAACTTTATTTATTGGTAAACAAAAGGGAATTTACTATTAAAATTTAAACATGGAAGGAATGTTGTGTGATTATTCCTTAAAAAAATAATGTTTGTTTCTTTTTAGTAGTAGAAGGCTAGTAGTAGGCTATGTACATTCTGCTAAACAACAGTAATGCATTTCTGGCAAATACTTAAACCAGACTTTTATTTTGGCAGGTTGCCATGAATACCTTTACAGTTCTGTGTATGTGATTCGACGCTAGTTTTACTCAAATCAAACGGTCAAATACTCATGAAGTGACTCTCAGAGCAGTTCTGGAGATGTTGTTCATGTGTTTACGTCTTCATTTAGTGAGACGGCAGACGCTGAAATCACCGCGAGCGTCACACGCGCTTCCATGCGCCATTCATTAACAGATAAGTACACGCAGAACATGCAGGATTCATATTTAAATCGACTTTTCCAGCTTAAAATTTACAGATATTAGTCCATATCGCGATTTGATATGTGTAATGACCTACTTTTGATTAATTCATTCAAAATTTGACAAATTTCGTGACATTCCGCGTTAAACTGTAAATTTGTCAGTGACAGTCTGAAGTCACAGAGTAGTACCAGAGGAGTACCATCCTCAGGGAAGTTTGAGAGTAATTCATCCAACTCCTCCAAGAAGTTTCCCAGTTGACCTGGAGGATAATAAACAACTACAAGGTGGATTTTAACTGGGTGGGTAATAGAAATTCAAATGAATTGTTGCCATTTAGAGATGGTAATTAATTTCCATTAACCTGCAGTTTCTCTATCACAAGTTTTTTTTTATTTTTTTTTATTAATCATCCCTTTTCAGAGCGAGTCTTTGTGCATAAAGATTGTTGAGTGTTTTATAGGGTGAATGTGACATGAGAAACACCATTATTTTGACCCTTTCTATCAGAGCAGGTCACACAGCTCCTTGTCCAAGCTCTTGTTCTCTCCAGACTGGACTATTGTAATGCTATCTTGGCAGGCCTTTCGGCATATACTATCAAGCCTCTGAAACTGTTCCAGAATGTAGCAGTGAGAGTGGTCTTCAACAAGCTGAAGAAAAACCACATCACACCTCTCTTCATCAGATTCCACTGGATGCCAATAGCTGCTTGCATCAATTTCAAGGTACTGATGTTTGCCTACAAGACAACCACTGGCTCTTCACCAATATACCTAAACTCGCTACATTGCACATTTGAAGGATAAACCATAAATATATTTTAGACAGAAACAGGAAGTTGCTCCAACTCTACATAGCAGAAAAGCACCAAAGGAAGTTAACTGCGGCCAGAAAATACCACAACCCACACATAAGACATTAAGAAATTTGTATGACACAAGATGCTTCAGTTGTTCTGAGATTAAAACAAATCTCAATCTTAAACCTATATTTAACTGATATCCATGACATCAACGGCTGTTAGTGAAGCATGATACCTGACAAAAAAAGGCACCAGGATTGAAATGATTATAAAATTGACTATTTACTTTGTGCACTGACTTCTTCTCAACAGAATTTCCTGAATTGCGTCACATTACTGAAGTAAAATAGGTTGCGAATGTCAGTTTCAGCTAATTCCTGGTGGTCGGTCTGCCTACCTTCTGTCGGGGTTGATTGGGTGATGAAACAACCACAGTGTTGCAGATAGTGAGGGCGATGAAAAAGTCAAAGATGTCACACAGGTCAGGGGGAATTTGGTTCAGGGGCTGACTGTGAAAACGCATGAACTCCATCTGACTACTACACTCATTGACTTTATCCATGAGCTGGGGATCTGGAGTAATGTCCTTTTCCTGTCAAACCAATTAAATAAATGTACAAATATCATTAATCATTGGGTTACTGAGTTATACATGAACAGCTTAAGGTGGAGAGGAAGTGTTTGCTAACCATGGGACTGCTGAAGGCAGTGTGTTTGGACAGAATGCTGGCCCGTTTGGCTTCGGCTCTGCTCCCGGTGCGACGGTGAGATTTGGTGCTCTGTGATCTCAACACCACTTTTCCACTCTGGTGGCTGGTGACGCTGTCCCGCCGTGGGAGAGTCCCACCATGAGATGTACAGTCCTCCTCCTCTGAATCCATTTCCTGGTACATAGCAAGCCTCCTCGCTGTGGGAAAGACACTTAGTTTGTCACTGTTTGAAACATTTGGGCTGTATATGGAAAACCTAAGGCTTCTGGTGCCTTTTCCTCATGCTAATCTTTTATCTGAGCCACCCTAGAGAACTACATTTGATATTAAAATATATATCTATTATTTATTAGGACTGTCAATGTATCATGTTAATTTAGAAGCCCAAACTTAGATATGTTTACATAAAAACGTGTGTGTTTGTGTTTTTTAAATATTTTTAAAAGATTATTTGTAATATTATGAAATTCTATTATTACAACTGTTTCTATTTTAATATTTAAAAATGTAATTTATTCCTGTGATATCAAAACTGAATTTACTGCAGCTATAACTCCAGTCTTCAGTCACATGATCCTTCAAAAAGATCACTCTAATATGCTGATTTGGTGCTTAATAAAAACATTTCTTATTATCATCAATTTTGAAAACAGTTGTGCTGCTTAATATTATTGTGGAAACCACAATCCATTTACTCAAGGACTCTTTTCTTGGGCAATGGACCCTTTTCACATTTCCATGTTTCTCAAATAGACTATGTATAGACTAAACCAAATATATTTTTGGGGTTCCCATTTGCTCAAACAGCAAAAGTAAAACAACATTATAATTATAATATCTTTGCAAATTTTAAAAAGTTTACTTTCTTGCTGAATAAAAGTATCAACTTCATTCAAAAATAAATCTGCTACATGTCTTTGAATGATCTTCATTTGAGGGATTTTTGATATATGCCATTAATTGTAATAACTGAGATTAGTTACATTAATTGGCATATCATGTAATTAACTAAATTTTATATTGATTGACAGCTCTATTATTTATACAACATTTTACTCATATACAGTTAATTAATGGTTTAAAAAGAACTACAATGGCCTTTGTGTTGGCACTGCAGACACTGAGAAATCTAACCATTGGCATCATGCGAGTACTCGACTCCTGCCACAGTACAACGGCGAAACACCATCTTGTTTTCTGTGAGCGTGCCGGTCTTATCAGAGAAAATGTATTGCATCTGGCCCAGGTCTTCTGTGATGTTCAGAGCCCTGCACTGGAGGTGAGAGTCTGTTTCCTCATCGTACAGCTCCATGTCCTGATGGATGAAGTACACCTGGCATATCTTCACTATTTCAATGGAAACAAAGAGCGAGATTGGGATCAGCACCTGCACCAGAGAAAAAGAGAAGTAGAGAGGTTTGTTGTAAGTTCGTGCAGTGTCATCATTTCAACTACCGCTGAGCCTACAACCAGATGGGAATTAAAGGAACCGTTCATTTAAAGTTAAAAGTGTATTATTATTTAATTGAATGGTTAAACTCTTCTACATAAGGAGCATCAATGTTAATCTAAAGCACACGGTAACAATCCCCTTACACCACTTGCTATTCACCTGGAATACTATAATCATGGTCAGGAAGAGATAAATGGCTGAGACCACTGGAGACAAGTCTGTTCCTTCTGGGCTCAGGACGTCAAAGACAGGCCTCTTATCTCCATACTGAAACATCCACAGGCCATGTCCTAGAGGAGGTTTCAGAGACAAACACTTGACAGTAAAAAGCATGTTAAAATGGAATCATGGGTATTATTCTTCAAGAGACAATGAAGATGTTTGAGGAATCTAAAAATGTTGAATGAAACCAAAACAGTCCAATCACTGCTTCCTCAAATCAGATAAATTCATCAGTCACTGTAGGAGTATTTTTTTATCATGGTAAAAAGCATAAAAATAATTAAAATTAAAAATAATAATTATTTTTGCTGAAAAGGCAGTGAAAAATGGTTTAAATATTAAAATAAAGTTATCCAAATTAAACTAACTTCATTTTGCTTGATTATTTTTTTGTTTTTATTAGGGACTTGATGGATGCAAAAGATAAGAAAGTTCATAATAAATGAATTTGGCAGCAAAACAGCTTCACATTATGTAACACTTTAGTTAAAAACAAAAGACTCAAAACAGTAACTCAACAGTAACTAATATTATATGGATAGTTCTAACTGAAGGGATGAGCCACATCTGAAATTTTAAAATAGCCAATATATGAACACCTCATAAAAATTTCAGGCATGAAAGCATTAATAAATACTGTATTGATGCAAAGTTTTACGTACCAATGGCAGAAAAGAGGCACATGACCAGGAGGATGACGACACACCAGAACACGTCTACGTTCATCTGCCGCTCCAGTTTGCTGCGTTTATAACGAGGGCCATTGTTGTTCAGCATTGCTTTTGTCTCATGACCTAAGAATCGGTACAAAGCAAAACACTTTCTTTTTGTAAAGATAATATCAGCTGCACCAGCCAGATGACCAGTCAAACAATTCACCCTTCACCGGGAATTTGATTTACAGGCCATCTGACCAATCAAAATGCAGAATCTGCCATTTTGTCCGACAAAAGTGGTTTGAAACTAGATACCTTCTGATGTTCATTCATGTTTATTTCGTGCTATAATTAGTAAAGAGGAAGAGATCCGTCATGACACAAAGAGTCGCAAAACTGTATTTATTCTCTTCATTTCTTAAAAAAAAAGTAACCTGCTCTGTCTTGTCTTTTGGTGTGTTGTCAGTGTCCTCTTTGCTCCGCAAGGTTTTTTTTAAACTGTGTGAGAACATGGATGTGTGGCATGAAAGCGCCATGGCTTGTCGGACGTAGCAACAGTAACTAAGAGGGGGAGGCAGGTCTTTGCGAATGGTCAATCACGGTATTTGTATGTAAACATGAAATCACAAATCACACAAAATTTGTGAATTAGTTTTTTTTTTTTCATCTTAATACTAAGTATTTAAAAATGTCTTTAAACTTCATTCTTGATGAGAAGCGTGTAAAATAAAAAAAAATAAAAAAAAATAAAGTTAAAATGTATTTTTAACAGAACATTTAAAACTATGTAATTTCCAATAAAACAGCATAATTTGCCAATTATGCATAGTGTAAAATACATAAAATGTAAACATTAAAAAATATTTTTGAAATGGTGGTACCTGCATAGATGACGATTCCTACAGCCTCCTCTGTGTTGCGAATGGTGCAGCCCCTGAGCAGCAGATTGTCTTTGTACAGGCCGTCTCTCCTACCACTGCGATGAATTCTGTCATACACACCATGCAGGTTCATTCATCACACTTGTAACACTACATATCTGTGAGGGCTATACATAGTCTAGTTCCAATCTGAATTCATCCATCCTCATTTGCTAGAACTATATTAGATTGGCCTTTATAACCATATGATGTGGATATTGCCAAGGGATATCTACCTAATTCTGCATCCCTTGTTGTTGACCACAACGATCCATCATATTCGACAGTCCACAGGGTTTCCCCCAGGATCCCTCTTTCAAAGCACAAAATCAATAGTAAAGCCATGACCTCACTAAAACGGCTCTGTACACAGGTAAAGCCCTGAGGCCAACTGGATCTCACGTTCAGTCAATGCAACACTTTTTGTGAAACCCCAAAGCCATGTCATAAAAGAACTGAACAAAGTGAAACGATTCCCAGGATAAATGAGAGTGAAGGAGTGGCAAGGAATGAAATCTTAAATCCGACGAGACCTCCTATCTCAAGGTTGCTCGCGAGTCCAACAACAGGTAAAAGTTCAACGGGCCCCAGGACTAAGTTTCCTGATAAAAATGGTGTCAAATGCAAATTAACTTGCACTGAATGAGCGCTGAATGCTAAACACCTGTGGATGGAGCTCAGTAAGCTTTAATGGAAGCACTAATCCCAGATCTAAATTCAGGATTACATCTGTTAGTTAAAAAGCTGTTCGCTGAACTTTTCCTTTGTCAATTATCTGACAACGCCTCTGGCAAGTTTTTTCATCCCATAGTAGTGCATTTGTCTTTGAGCTTTACCCTGTTTTGTACCCAGACCTGATATTTTAGCTGTCTGAACACTATAACATACAATATAACTAGGCCTATGTATATCATATGCCTGCAAAAAGCATCTTTCTCTAAGGTAATTCATATGTAATTTATGTACTTTGATAGAATAAAATGTATTTTAAGTTAAGATATAAACTGCAATATATAAAAATGCAATATACAAAAAAAAAAAAAAAATTGTTTAGGGGGCTTGTAAAGGCATAGATTTTTAAAAATGCTTCAGAAAAAATCTCTTATGCTCACCAAGGCTTTTGTTATATATTTATTATATTCAAAAACACAGTAAAATATTAATACTTATTATACTTTTCTGTTTTAGTAGATTTTAAAATGTGATTTGTTCCTGTGATGGCAAAGCAGATTTTTTTAACAACTATTATATACAACTATTATAACAACTATAACACAGAAGTATTTTGTGAACAATAAGCCAAAATAATTCAAAATGGCGAAATTACTGAAATACAGCATGTAAAATTAAACACTCGTAAATTTGCTTGGGCATTCATTTGCTCAAAATTATTATATTTTTTGACTCCACTTGAAGGGCACATTAGTTACACAGTATTTACCATTAAGGTGAATGGCTCAAATCAACATGCCCATGCCCTCCAGGTATCATCTCCTTGGTTTGCACAGCACATATTCACCAGCTGGTATGATATCTTAATGCAATACGCTGTCGCTCCAACAAGACACAGTCCTTGGCGCCAACCGTGCATTATGTTCCTACTTTTGCTCCGGTAAGACACTTTGTGGTAACTGGACGAAAAATGCTGGCATCACAACAGAAGCATCTGTTCTCCATCATCCAGGGAAATAAATGTCATAATCCTTCTGGTTCCTGTCGGCTGACTCACTGGCCCTGCTTTCATTACCATGCCATGTGCAGCAGGTTTTCATCAAAACACAGGAGATATACTTCAACCTACACAGCCCTGGCTTGGCTAAAGTTCTTGTTTTACTACTGCTACAGCAGTCTGCTCAAATGTATTATGTATGCTAATCTCAAGCCTTTGACCTGTATGTTTAGCCACCAATAAAACTTTAAGACTGCAAGACAAAACAAGTATAATCTTAATCCACACTTTGAATTTCTAAATATACCAGATTAACAAGCTTTTTTAAACAAGTGAAAATACAGGGATTCCTGGGATTATTCTATGAAACAGGAGTATTTAGTAATTCGATAATGTAATTTAAAGAACATTTTTGTAAGATTTTAAACATCCCATCAGCTTGACAGTAAAATTATTGACAGTTTTACAATTTAATTTGACATTACGAGCCATCAAGGTCAAGAAATTAATGATGATAATTCTATAAATATCCATTTTAAATGATCATATAACATATATTATAGCATGGTAATTAACCAATATCAAGACATCTTATCCCAAGACAAACTTATTGAAGAGATCACTTCTTGAAAATAATAATTTTATCCTTTTTTTTTTTTTTTAATTTAGTACATTAAAATTTTGTGGATATATTTAGAAGAGTCTATAGTAATACTTAGTAAAATTTGGCATCAATTATTGTTACACTCAATAAATATGAATAAGCGAGGATCACAATTATTTGCCCTTGTTTTTAGAAAGGCCCTTAAAAAATAATTTTTGCATCTAAACTCACCAGCTTACAACAAAGGTGGAAAAATATTTCACATACTTCAGCAGCAGCATGGCAGCATTATTTATAGCCTCCTTTCATCTCCCAACTCTAACACTAACAAACAAAAAGATCCATTCCTATAGTACTCCAACAGAGAACACTGCTGGTGAGAGGCTGTATAAGGTACAGTAGAATAATTAGGTAGAATAACAGGCTTGAAAAGTCATCAGAATACTGCTGGAGTAAGAGAAATACACACTGCTTCTCCATTAAAACCATATTAAACTGGATCTATGTGGGTCACAAAATAACCATTCATCCCGTTATTTGAATCTCAGCAGCTAATGGAATTTTAATCACTGCCGGCAAAATAAAACTGTGGAAAGATCTGCTTTGTCTAAATGGTTTATGGAAAAAATAATAATTGAATATAATTAAGGAATACAAATTTTATTATACATTAATAGCTATACATACAGGGTCAAACTTATTTATAATACCCAGATTTGTTAAAGTGAAGAGCTATGAAATTTCCATGGCATTAAGAAATCAATTTTCTTCAAATGATTAGGTTGGGTCATAAATTAAGCAATAATGTAAATGCCCTTAAAATGCATAAATGCATTATACTTACATGTATCCGCGAAATCTGTTGAGGTCATTGTTGGGCTTCTCACATTCAATAACACTGTTGTATTTGAATGGGTCAAACTCACAGTCCTGCAAATGAAAAACAGATTTGCAATTTGGGATCTGAACACTAAACATCTCAAGGGAGATAAATAAAATATTTAAAATTGAATGATTAATGGACAGTTTGTTCAAAAATGAAAAATCTGCCATCATCTAATCAACCTCATGTTGCAAAATTTCAGTTTGTTCCTAATAAAAAAACTTTTTATGATTTTAGAAGACTTTGAAAATATTGGGCACAAGACTTATGTACTACATTTAATGTGCCTTTTTGTATGAAACAATAGCAGCATGAACATTTTCAGAGATTAAGGTAATGAATTTGGGGTAAACTACTAATGTTGTCAACTCTCTTATTAACATCTTAAGACGTTACACATACAGGGTGAGCAGCGGCGAGGGAAATGATTATTTGAATTTGGTGAGTGGTGTGAAATGACTGAAGTTATCTCAGTGGACAATCATAGACCATCTGAATACACACACCATCACATTAACTGTTCTTGACACCAGGATGCTTCTATTCAGCTCTTTACTCAACTTATGGGATGTCACAACAAGCACACCACAGTCCTGAACACTCACCAGGTCGATAAAGCTGCGCACCACCTGCCTCTGCTTGAGGTTGGTTTCGCCGTCCAGTGTGGCCGTCTCAATGTGACACAGACGGTCCGGGTCGCTGCTGCTGAGCAGCAGAACATCCGCTGGCAGAATCTCATTGCAGCGCAGACGAATGAAGTCTCCGACCCTCAACTCTTTCCAGTATTTTTCCACATACTGTTTCTCATTCCTTCAAAGGGCAAAAGAAAACAAATGCAATTTACCCATCATCATGTCGCCAAGTAAAGAGGCTTTGTTATTTCACAGAAGCCACTTGTGTCCTATAGGCACGAGCCTTTAAATATTTAATATTCAAATCATTAAATTTAATTTTAATGTTCCATGTTGAGATTGACGGATGGATGGAAATTTTCTAGAAATCTACAAAGTCTCAGATTCATTGATTGAGATACCACAGACACAAAACATACCCAGACATTTGGTGAAAACGAATCAGAACTTCCTCAGGTCCGATTAAACAGACTAAAACATGTTACATTTTTACAATTTGCTTTATTTACCATAAATGTATTTTGACACTTTGCTGCTTGTGTTGTTTTCTGCATAAGCAGTGAACATATCCGTAAGCAGTAAAAGTGAAAAACAAGACCAAACAAACTCTACACAAGACTGAACAATAAACAAACCACATCAGTGCCGTGTTCAGAACTGGGAGGTTAGTGTTCATGGTGCTGGCTTAACTTGATGGGCAACATGACGCCTATTTCAGGAGGACAAAAATAATATTACAGGCCTTTGGCAAACATAGCTGCAGGGACTCTGGCTCTCTGAGCGCCGCTGCTAAACAAACCTTCCTTCTGTTTCTTTTCCCGCCTTTCCACACATAAGAGTGCTCTTTTACTGCCACATGGGAATGTGGAGCAACCTCTTATACAAACTCAGCTTCAAGAGATGTGTACAAAGTAGAGGAAGACCTAATTCTCGATGGTTTAAGAGAGGGAGTTGCCTGATGGGAAAGGAGGAAAGGTTGCCACCAGGAGGTTTCTATGAGTCTCTTGACAGACAATAGAGTGCTGCAGGAATGTACTTTTGTAGGCCGGTCAATGGGTCTATAGGGTTATCATTTTGTCGCTGGGTTCCTATTGGGTTGTTTTCATAAGAACAAGGGTGATGCTAACTCACACACAGGTGATATATCCCTCACTGCGGTGCTTTTGAGGAAGTCACATAAATGACAAAAAAAAAAAACATTAAACCACTCATATTTTCACCTGTTATTTTTGCAACGCTGTTTGGAGGCATGTGAATTACACAGTTCACCTTAAAATCAACTTTGGCTGATTACAGGCATATGACTATGAGGGTCAGTCAGGTCGGACAACATCCAGCTGTAAGTATATAAACACGTCATTGAGAGGAAGCAGGGAGAGACCAGGGTGGTCATGAGGATGTTGCACTGATAATGCAATTCACAATCTAGCTTATTTTAATAAATAATTCTGGTCACTGTAAAATCTTTTGAAAGTTAAGGATTTGCAGGAGTAGGCTTGTAAACATCCATAGGTCAGATAATGATACATAGATGAAAAAAGAGCAGCCGAAGAGGGAAAGAAAATTAAGTTTAGAGAGATAATAAATAAAGGAAACAAGGATGACCAATAGCACATTATTCACAGATTCAGTTTCAGGTTAGATCTAAGTTTTAAAGTTCTCCTTAAAAGTCATCAAATATACAAAAAATATCACATGTGAATATCATGAAAATGTCACTTCATGAAATCTTGAGCATTCAAATAATATATCTGACTTGCAATTGTGTCGTTTTATCAAGCTAAATGCATTTAGTGCTCCAGACCAAAATATATATATTAACTTAAGAAGCCATTGGCTTCTATAAGAAAAAAAAAAATAGGCACCAAACTATTTTAAGTGCTACGGAATAAATGTTTTCTTTCTCTTTCATTCTTTCTTTCTTTCTTTCTTTCTTTCTTTCTTTCTTTCTAACTTCAGTCATACTGTCATATGTTTATCAGTATTTTAATCCATCTCTTACATAAACATAAAACTTTCAGTCATACTGTCATATGTTTATCAGTATTTTAATCCATCTTGTAGATGTCCTGGGAACTAAGGTTCACTTAAAGTGGAAACTAAACATCTTTTCCAACTTGAGAACTATACAGTCACAAAAAAATGTTTATTACACAGAATCTGTGCCAATATCATTGGCCATAACTATATCAGCATCACTTGGCATTGAATGTAGTTTTGGCTCCTAATCAATGCATCCTATAAATGCTGTCACATGTCTTGCACACATTCAGTCTGTTTTTCTTCATTAGTAACATGCAATTATATAGGAGGTAGCAGGGTTGGGCCGATAGACAATGCCATCATCCATCGCCAATGGCTGACAGACATCATGACATGTCCAGGAAGTTACAGCACAAACTGCTTTAAGGATGAACTCTATTTGGCAGGACAGTGTGTGCATGTATCACATCCAGATCTATGATTTTGTGTTATTGAATTATTGAAGACATGTGCCCTAACTCACATATCACACACAGCTGAATTGTCTCTGAGAGAGGAGAGAATGAAAAAAAAAAAAAAAAAAAAAAAAAAATAGATACACTAAATTATGGCTGCATGTGGCATAAGGAAGAATATAATAAGCGGAGGTTAGAAAACATGACAAGTTATTTATAAACCTGCAACAAAGCTACAATAAAGAACTTGATTTAACATCAATAACTACTAAATAATGCATTTGAAAATAATGCAAAATAAATTCATTAAATGTCCATACCCCATATATCTTTATTAGATGTTTGTATTAATTATGAATTCATAATAATCATATTAGTCCATAAACACTGACATAGGCATTGTAGCACAGCTAAATCTCAATACAAGCATTCACCAAATGTAGGAAACACAATATATTCAATTCAATTTTATTATATGTGCCGACAGGGCTATTTCTTTGTTCATTTTTATGCATACTCTCACTCAAAGATAATCACCAAGTGTTGTAAATGTAAGAATTGGGATCTATGCTGAGCGCAGTCATGTGTCACAACAAACCCTCACGTGGAGTCAGTGATTGTTTTTATTTCACCTCTGGAGGTCGAGGTCATACTCTAGAACCCCTTAAGTGTTGCCTACAGTATTTAAAAAATAAAAAATAAAAAAAATAAGATGATCCGTTTTCATTTTTTGAAACTCCAAAGTTCTAAAAAGCTGTTACAAGCAATAACAAACAATACGTTATTTGAAAAGTAGCACATGACCCTGATGAAGAATATACAAAATATCATACACCAGCTAATTAAGAAAGTAATGTGCAAAGAAATGCAGTTGGGAATGGATATGGACTGATATTCGAGCACAGTCCTACAGGGAAAAGGCCACTGTCTGGAACTGAACTTTAAGGTCATTTCCTCTAGAAACACAACGTGGAAACGGTCCAGCAACAAGACTTCCGAGAGAAAACAAGCTGCTCAGCAGAATAAAAGCTTCTATGGGTGTATCTAGTCAACAGAAAGCAAAGGCTGGTCTCCTACTAATATTCCTTTAAATGATATTCTCCTGGTTGATATTCCTTTGATTTCTGTAAATCCAAAATGTCCCACACATACAGGTTAATAATGCATCACAAAGCTGAACATCCAGTATAAAATAAATAATAACTGAACAGTGTCAGACCACCCAAAGTAAGCCTTCGAAACACTGCCAGAATCTAGTGCGGAAAAACTGCGTGGGACAAGTGTGTCATTAAAGTGTTTTAAAACTGTATCAGAGATTAAAAAGTATTCTAGGTGAACCTGAGCCATTTGAGAGAGTGTGAAACATCTCACCCTGCAAAAGCTCTAAATTCCTTGAATTCCTGTCTCCTGTCCTGTCTCAACTCTCACTGAAGAAAACAAGCCTTGATATCAAAATCCCCCAGGAAACCATGTCACATTGTACACAGATTTTCATAAAAACAACACAATATTTTTGTTGTAAGCATTTGAAAAGAGCAGCAAGTAACACAATAGAAAGTCTTTTGATCCTGCTGCTGCCAGCAGAACACAGGAAAGGAGGGGACGCAGACAATTCTATTGTTTTCTTGATCCCTCTGTCTCTCTTGAAAAATTACTTGCATTATTTTACGAGTTGCATTTGATAGTGCTTTCAAACACACAATAGACCATAACATAAAAAAAAAAAATTTCAGGCATTTCAAATCATCATCAACCCAGTGTGTATCCTGATTAGGCAAATTATTTAACCAGTACACAGTGGGATCTGCATTTGCAATAATCAGTCCCTGTAACATTCAACGTTATTGAAACACTTTTTGTGCAGTATGAATAAAGGGGGAAACATTCAAGCGCTTGCAGGATTATTAAGTTAAATGTATAAAATGTATTTTATAAAAAGACCATATGTATTTCAGACCCTGCTTTAAAGGTTCACAGCTTAAGTTTACAACTGTGACATACAATGCCATAACATTCTGATCTGAACAAAATATAACATCTGCTTAATATCCATGAAAAATAAAGTTCTTGCACGATTCCTAAAGAAAACAAAATTGTAAAACAAAAATACAGATGTTGAACATTCTCAGCACCTTTCAACTTGGATTTCACAGGTTTTTCAGTATGTATTTATGCTTTGTGTGGAATCGCAAAAAAGGCCTCCATCACGAAAGAAAGCTGCATCCGCGCGGCGATCCTACCGCCCACCACGCCCCACACAAAATCACTTTACACGGGACGTGGCAAGCGGCGGAACCGAGGTGCCATCCGCACCGCAGTTCTGGAGTGGACGTTACAGCAAAAGTCCAAATGACATCACACTTCAGCTTTGTACACCGAGGCATGAACTGGAACAATTCTTTCATCCTCCATTACTGGCAGCGAAATGTATTAACGCTAACGATAGTGGCGTGCCTTTAATGCTAGCATTTCCTGTCACTGTTTAAGTTCAGAGATGAAGACTGCTATCTAGCGGACGGGATACGAAATCAAAACGAAACCGCCATGAATCTTGTATGATTTTTATTTTTATTTTTTTGATATCGATATTCCGTTTTTGAGAATCGATAAAGTATCGCCAAAGTATCATGCTATTCACGTGTATCGATATTTTCTTACACCCCTAGTCAATAATGCATCACAAAGCATAGAGACTTAGTCTAAACCTTGAGCCTGAACTAAAAACAAGCAATCAGGGATAAGATTCATTGATATTTGGCCTTCCTAACCAACAGACACCTTCAGAAAATGAAACCAGGGCCTTTTATAATGCTGCTGATACAATATTACACAGGAAGACATTGTAAAAATACCCTGTTTGCAGATAATTTAACAAAAAGAGGCCACCGCATGCAGAACAAAAAAGAAAGAAAAAAAAAAAAAAAACTTCTTACATAGGCCACTTATGATTTCCTTATAAGTTTGACAGATTTGGAAATCACGCAAGGGAGAACTAGAAACCAGACTAGAGATCTGCATTTGACATCAGCACGTTGCTAAACTAATAACATGACATTATAATAGTAAGCATAAAAAAACACTGCACACGCAAATATTAGGTAAGATACTACCATTCAAAATGAAAATTTTTAGGTTTTAAATTTTTTTAAAGGAATTAATACTTTCATTCAACAAGGATGCATTCAACTGATCACAAGTCACAATAAAGACAGTAACACTGTTACAAAAGGTTTGTTTCAAATAAATGTCCTTCAAATCAGCATATTATGATTTCTGAAGGATCATGTGACACTGAAGGCTGGCTGGCTGCTGAAAATTCAGCTTTGCCATCACAAAAATAAGTTACATTTCAAAATATATTCAAATAGAAAACTGCCGTTTTGAATGATAATAAAATGTATAATTTTACTGTATTTTTTGATCAAATAAATGCAGACTCGGTGAGCATAAGAGACGATTTTAGCAAAACATTAACAATATTACAGACCCTTTGAACGGTAGTGTATAGCCTATATGTACACACAACACACACAAACCCAGTTGGCCAAAGACAATGACAAAGCAACTGAAGTTAGAAAGCTTGTGAAATCATTTTAAAACAACCCATAATGTTATCCACATGGTTTAAAATAAATTACTTCTCTAATTTCTCAGCTGTTTTGAAGTTTGTGTGCAGTCAAACATTTAATCCATGGATGAGGCAAGATGCAAAGCATGATGAAAGACAGAAGAAATTCTGCAATATCCACATTCCTTTATCATTTTAACCACTTTTACATCATTGTGCAATAACACAATACAAAATGGAAAAATGTTGACCAAATATTTTCATATGCATCACTGCCACACACAACACTGCAGTGTTCGACAACAAACTGTTTTATACTCAGAAAGTATATCAAATCTCTCCTATAACAAGCTATTAAATCACTTGGTTGTTTCCATAACATCAGACAACATGACACTTGCATCAGATGTCTGTAGTTAGAGTGTAGTGCCTGGATGCCGTGCACACGTGGAAAACATTGTTCAGATACAAAAACATCCTGTTGAACCCAGAGGAGTTGCTAGAGAGAAAGAAAACTGTCTGGTCCCATTGTACAATTCACATTTGGAATGTTTAAGACATTATTCATTAGCACTAAAGGGAAATGAGTCCTTTACAGTGGCTAGTAATTGAAATGAGTCTCCGTGGCAAACTTTGCAATCATAATAAAGGTCAAATCAGGTTCAGCCAGGGTGATACCATACTGTGAATTCAATCTGCTGTAATTCAGTGTTGCTTTGTTAGCAACAGGAGCAGTTTTCAAAATAGAGTCATTTGTTTTGAGAAGATTCAATCAAGCCCATGCTTGAGAGCAACATTGACACAGCACAAGCTCAGACTGTGCAGTCTGAGAAACACTGTGGCTTTTGACAGAGCTGATACATGGCTTTAACATGGCTGACAGAGACGCTTTTCATCAAGAAATACAGTCTCCAGACTGACTCTCTGACTCCAAAAAATAAACAAGTGGAAGCCCTCAAAAGCAGAGATGAGAGATGGGCTGATCTCAAAACGTTTTTTTTTTTTTTTTTTTTAAATGACAGTAACAGAGAAAGCATGACAACGTCCTTCATTTCTGTACAAAGTGAACTTTCCTGACATGTTTTATCTGCTAAAGGGCCTGTAGATCAAGTGGATGGAGGTGAATAGTTCGTTCACACTATAAGCACACTGTGTTTATCCCCAAGGACAAAACTGAAATCCCCATTTTTGAATGGTCACCAATGGCACATAAAGCAACAAAGATTGCTAAAGTCAACAGATTTTACAATGATCAGATTATGATGCTGGCATCTTTCTGAAGTCATTTTTAACCCCCTATAATTTGGCTCTGAATCTCAGGTGGAAATTGCCATTTTGACCCCCTCTACAAAATAGTAGATTATTCAGTAAATATTAATTCATGACATAATATTTTGGCTTTTATCACTGTTTATCTTTCTTCAGAAAAAATATTAACAAAATCAAAAAATCAAGCCGGGGACCTCTGGTTGAGTTGACACATGATGACCCTATCACTTTTATTCATATATTGAATTTGTTTTTATTTTTATTTTTTTCATTTTGAAAATCAAACTGTTGCCTTGGCAGCTAACTGAAATAAAATGAGTACTTTTAAAAATAATTGTATTTATAAAAGTTTTATTTGTAAAGTTTTTGCTTACTATGACAACCCTGCATTCAACACAAAAAGAGAATAAAAGACATTACCTGAGGTGATCAACTACAGTTAAATAACATTCCTAATGCCAATAAACCTATACTTATGTTCAGACAAACATGGCTAAATATACATTAAACTCACTGGAATTCATTGATGACATAAATGAGTGACACTGAAGTCTGAAATACACACCCATATCAGCCACTCTGTGTGAGATGTTTCACACAACAAAATGTACCAAAATATAAAGACAGCACACTAATACTGATCCCAACCGGAGTCTCATAAATCCAGTGAGTTACCAACCTAGACAGCATTTGTTTTTTTGGACCCAAAGGCTTTTCATACTGATTTTAAACTCACGTTTAATCCAAAACAGTTCAATAAACCGGTAAACCATTTCAGTTTCTCACGTGTAATTGTCAAGGGGATGAGCATCACTTTTAATCCTGGGTTAATTAAACCTAGCTCCATACAAACAGTATGCCATGCTGGTGTGTAATTGGGAGTTGAGACAACCAATCAATCAACTTCACTCATTTAATATTTATGCACTTTAAATATGAATCTTGGAGAGTTTCATGTTGTCTATATCAAAGTCTGAAGGGAGACGTTACACATGTTAAACGAGAAAAAAAAAGAAAGAAAGAAAAAAAAAAGCTGATTTACGTAGCAAATGGACAATGTATTTGCCCAATCCATATATTATTAACCTCCTAAATAAGCAAATAAGAACGCTAAACCAGCGTTTCAGAAAGAAAAGTACTGACTGAAATCTCAGAACCTGATTACCAGATTGATGGACAGTTTGAAAATTACAAAACAACCCAGGATTACAACGTTCAAGCGTAAAAAAGCCCAACAGGTGCCTTTTCAAAACGTTGTTGCTTAAGAAGACAAAGCATTAGTTTGAGATCCGCCATAAAACTCTAGAAGATTAGTTTGAGATAAGAGCCACATCCCGAGAATCCTCGTTCAACAGGTAGACAGGCCCACAGATCCTTAGCAGCCAGGCAAAATCTGTGTCCGTTCTCGACGAGGAAAACTAAACAGACACATGGCTTTATGACACTTTCAAGCACGTGCTTACCTGCTGTAAACGAGACAGTCCATATGATTGATTTCTTTATCCGAGCGGTGTCGTCTGTAATCCTCCCATAAATCCTTGATAGCGGTAACGGACAAAATAAAAACCACAGGGGCAAGAGCCAACTCTGGTTGAAAAGCATTGACCACAGGCACGAAATTCAGTAAGGCTATGAAAACAAAATACACGTTGGCAAATCGGTGGAACTGCTCGAAGAGGTTCTTCGGTAGGAAAGAAAGCAGAGTGTATTTTGTGGTTTTGATCTTATTGTTTGCATAGTGTCTGTTGGGGTTATCCCCTCCTTTGGTATGGTCATATAAAATGTTGGCGTGCACAGTCCTTGTTTTGCTCTCCTTTTTGCTTTTCCTTCTTTTATGCTTTTTCACTTTAGTACTTTTCGTTTCTCCAGACTCTCCGGTCTCTCGCGCCATACTTCGGCCAAAACTTTGTCTCTTTCCCTTGAACCAATAAAGATGCTATCTATGTTATCATGCTGATCCTCCTTGACGACGAAGGGCCTTATGAAAAGTTCTTCACTCTGTTTTATCGTCCTCACCCATCGCTACCTTTCTCTCGTCAGCACTGAAAAGTTTTACAACGGCATCTTTTTTCCCTCAGTGGATAAAGATGCTTTAAGGCAGGTCCGAACAAACATTTTCGCTATATAAATCATTAGGATAAACCTACAGACGAGCATTCCTTGTTTAAAGTCCACCCGTATGATTGTGCATGCGGTGTTTTACGCAGGCCGTGTTGAAAAAACAAGCCAATCATGGGAGGTACAAAATTAACGTCACCGCCGACGCAAATAAACCTCCGCCCACCTACCAATGAAACATCTTAACTGGAAGTGCCACGCGTTACCATTGAGAAAAAGTGTTTCCCGTTGTAAGCTGCAAGCAATGGCGCGGGAAGGGGGGTGCTGCGGGGGCTGCAGCCCCCCCCGTCATAGCATCAGCCCCCCCTGGTGGGGGGCTGTGGACTAACCTAATATTGTACTTAAAAACGTGAAAAAAATAAAAAAAATAAAATAAAAAACAGACATAACAATGTGTTTAATGTGGCATTAAGATATAGTGTATAAGATATAAACTAATGATTAATTATTTTAATATTTCGTTGATAAAAGACTAACCTAGCCTCCTCAGGAATGCTTCCGTCACCGTCAGAATAATTGGCTTCCGTCAGAATAATGGGCGTTTACTAGCCGCTCTCAAGCGCACGACCGCATGCATAATTTTGCCACAAAGAACCGGCTGAAGAAATGATTATGAATTTGTCAAAAATAGCAAGGAGACATTTAATTGTTTATTAATAAAATGGCGTTTTCTGTGTCGCTGCAAAGACGATGCGGACTCGCCATGAACGCCAGAGAGAAATGCACATTTCATATGGATTAGGCCTACATATTCAGAGAGTAGCCTATTTATTTTCATTTTGAATATTTTCGTTTAAAAAGTAGACATTTTTAAGCTTTCTATAATAGATAGCCTATATTTCTCAAAACTGTCTGTGAGGCACAAGCTGAGTTTCTGCGCCCTCCAGTTCACGTGCAATACAAGTGATGTGCCGGCACCTTATTACATTGTCTGCTAATATATTTGCTTGTTTAAATACAGGCAATGGGTTGATAAAATATTGATCAAAATTAAGATACAATTTATACAAAACGAAAATCTTTTAAACAGAGTCTTTCTACAAAACAAAACTCAATAAAGTGGTCAAAATCATGTCTTACCTACTCCATGTCTCATAGAATATTGAGCATGATGTATCATATCTTTCTCATGCTGCATGCTCACTTTCATAATAAAGATTGATTAAATAAATAAAAAAATTACATTAGCCTATAATATTTAAACAAATATGAAACCAAATATGTTTTCTTTAATGGCTACAACACATAGCCTAAACAGTACAGAGATTTTTTTTTTTTTAATTATTTTTTTTATTTATTTATTTTTATTAAACATCAAAGGTACAAGTACATCAAGTACAATTTTTGTGTATAAAACAGTAACAATCACGCCAGGGGAGAAGACTAGTAGAGAAATTTCATGTCGTCAGTCACAACATAATGACGTCACATATTTTCCAACCCAGCCCTCAGCCCCCCCCGCATGAAACAGCTTCCAGCGCGCCTGGCTGCAAGTATAAATACACTTTGTTTTGTTGAACTCAACCGGCAACGGAGGTTGTGTCCAATCGGTTGTATTATGTTAAAGGGAAGGTTCACAAAAACCTGTCAGAATGATAGCTTCAGTCACAACAGACAAAAAGTACATTGTACGGACAAAAAGATTCTCTCATTCACTCAGTGAGTCCTTATCATCAGTTCTTTTGAATGAAGCAAAACACAATTTTATTTAATCAGACATCTGGATAAAGAGGAGCAGGGTCAGAATTAACC
The DNA here is from genome assembly GCF_018340385.1 of Cyprinus carpio. Lineage (NCBI taxonomy): Eukaryota > Metazoa > Chordata > Actinopteri > Cypriniformes > Cyprinidae > Cyprinus > Cyprinus carpio. The sequence goes on along the minus strand of NC_056577.1, from coordinate 23,780,951 downwards.
AGAATCTAGAAAAGGTTGATAGTCTGGATTTAATGTAGATGTAAGTTAGCTGTAGCAGTCAGATTTCTGCATTCAATTGTTCCATGAGCAATTGTTGTATGTAGCTAATAAGAAACTGTGAGAAAAAAAAAGTTCTGTGTCTAGTATTATTGCTGGCATTTTATTTGTGTTGTTCTCCTTGCCGTCTGCTTGTGTTGTCATCCCTGTTTAGTTTTCTTTTTAATAAGTTCTCACCATCTTCCAAAAACTCTGAATATTATTATAAAGCTCAGAGATAAAACCTATGGACTACAGCTTTAAGTTTACAGAACAAAAAGATAAATGCATCTAAAAGTTTAAAAAAAAAACCTCATTACTGAGAAAAAAAATCTGAATGTTCTATATTAGTTTACCTGTCCTAGTATCTATCAAATGCATTGCAGAAAGTTCAAGGAGAGCATTAACTTATAAAGCAAAAAATCGAGCTGAATGCTGGACGAGGAGGATGACACAGGCAGACGACACAAACAGATGACAAGGGAGGACGACAGATAAAACAAGAGCAATAACAGCAGATAAAGACAAATTGTACAATGCAGTCAATACTTTTTTTGGCACAAAGTACACAATCATTTTTGGAAAAAGTGTTTCATAAATGACAGAACAAGTCGATATAAATAAAAAAGCATACACATCAACATACTAATTTCTGAGATAACGACAAAAGTATAGTACAAAGCATTCACTCCTTTTTGGAACAAGCGGAACCTCATAAACACATGGACCAGACAAAATTAGTCAAAGTTGTTCTGTTTGAGTTACTGTTTGATATTGTGTGCACTATTTAGAGTTACTCTTGTGCTTTTGTTATCCATTTATTTTCCAAACAGCCACGATTGTTCAAATTAAGATTTTTTCCAAAGTAATTCTAATAACAAATTGACAACATTTGTTTATGTGGTTAAAAAAAAAAATTACAGAAGTAAAAAAGCTCAAAATAGAGTGATTTATATATTGTTTACTATTGTAAATTCTTTAGTATGGTAGTAGCAGAGTAGGTTTTGGGATGGTTGCCTTCCCACAGGACTATTAAACAGACCACACCAAAAATGTAGATATTTCAGTACAATTAAAAATAGCACATGAATGTTTCATTACATAGTGATCATAACAAATCTACGCCCTTTTGGTGGAGATTCCTGTAGCCATGAAACTATTAATGATTCTGTATGTTTATATTACTGCCACAAACAAGTTAATCGGCTTCGCTGTGACTCAGGAGCCTGCAATTAGACAAAAGCAAATGTGCCGCCTAGTGCAGTTTAATAAACTTTCTGATCTGTTTATCCCTTGTTATCTTCTGACTGAATAAGACCATCTGTCTTAAGAATGCAGAAAAACAACTTTGCAATAACTCTGTATGTTAAGTTGAGGCCTGAATTTAAAAAAGTTATTCATCCATTGCATAACAGACAAACTGAAGATTATTACAACTGTGTAATGTGAGTGGATATAAGACTGCTTTTGTTGCAATTGCATAAGCAAGTTGGCAAAGTTTGATTACAGGAATAGGTGGGTTAATACTACTGCTGATGTACCCTTGAGCAGAGAAGGGAACAAAGCAAGTTGTCTCTGTGCTCTGACATCTGTCTGCTGCAGCGTAAACCAGCTGTTGAATTTCTAGTTATCTATAGAATCTAAGTGATAAATCATGACAATGAGGTAAGATCTAGTTTTAAATAGATAAACCAGTTGCTATCGCTATTGATCAGGTGGAAAAACACTTTCTGACATCAACAGAGGCATACATTAGTAACTGTGTGTCGCTTTGTTCTTTTATGAAAATGCTGAGCATAGGTCATTTTTTTTCTTCTGTTTCTTCTGTTTATTACCTACTGGTGTAAATGAAGGATATTTCTGCAGGGAGTGTGCTGCATGATGATTTATGTGTCTGCCTGCAAAGTCACAGATTTTAAACTTCTATTTATCTTAAGGGCATTTCAGTGTACCATGCTTTGCTTTTTTAAACTCAGCTCAGGGTGTTTTATATACTCTCTTGGGTGTAAACAAAAAGCAGCACTGCATTTAGAATAACTCTGAAACTTCTTGTAGTAAATGTATAGTTGGCTGGTAATGGACTGGATCTGGTTTTTACTGTTTGGAATCCAGTTCAACACTAATTCAGTTATAGCTTGCATGGCTGTCTTTGATTAAGTAAATTAACGTTGCAATGTAAATTGCTTGAATTTGTCTGAATACATACATTTTTCTTGTTTGAATAAACACACAAGCAGTTACATTTAATACTTCATTCACAATGCAGGAATTCCAAGGCCAGCTCCATCAACATGATGGTTTATTCAAAATAGTCATGTGAAATTGGCTTTGGATAGAGATTCTTTAGCCTATGTTAAAGAGTTTTTTTTGTCACTACACAGTCAATTATGTCATAATTTCCCAGAAAAATTGTAAATTCCCAGAATTTTTTGACAAAAAAATGAAATAAGATGAATCACGTTCAGCCTTTTCCCACACTAAACAGCACATAGCTTTCTCTCATCTGTGAAAAGCGCATCATTGCAGTGGTTTTCTGGCAGTCGGTTTGACTACTTGGAAATGTTCCCTTATCTTGCTACTGTTTTTCAGGTCTGTGTTGGGTCTGTAGCAGTGTGCTGCAGTGTCTCAGGACCGGCACTCTTTGACCATGCATCACGGGGAAATTGAATTGTTCCCTAATGCCAAGATGCCACAGAGTCCAATCAGCCATTATTTTTTTCCCAAACCCAACAGCTGGACACTGGCACTGCAAATCAAGAACGACAGTGGGCTGGATAGGGGCCTGATTGATCTCCCACTGCCCCATGCACTCAGGGCTAAATGACCCAGCACTCACAATTCTGCTGAGATCTGGAGCTTTGGATAGATGCAGCCTCCACTTCCAATAAACCTGGAGAGTGTCCATGCCTGCCGGCTGCCTTTGAAACCTGATTCAGCATTTGCCACTGTTTTGCTGCTCTACATCATTGTGCTTAGCAAGTGGATTAAGTATTGTCATTTAGCAAATCAAATGAATCTTGAATTAGAACATTTAGCTGTTGATGGTGTTTATGGGTTCTGTCTGACGAAGCTGCCCCCTTGTGGTACGGCTGTTGTCATTTTTTTTTTTTTTTTTTTACAGCCTGTTTCATTTGTCTTGTTAAATTTCGGAGATTGTGGTGTCATCAACTGAAAATATTTGCATCACTTATCAATGATTTCATCGTTTTACACATCACCAGTGTTTGCACAGGCTAATTAAAATGAAAGCCAAATAATTCATTTGAGTCATCTAATCACAGTAAATCATACCTGAATGCATCTCCATAACCGTGATGACTGATGTTAAAGGTAGCATGATTTATTATTGACAAAACTTTTAAGATGATTCACATTATTTAGGCTCGATCTTATTCATTAAAGGGAACCATTTAACAGTTTGGGAATAACTTTTGTTCTTTTAAGACTAACTGTAAAAATGGCTAGCTGTACTGTAGATTTGTTCATTCACAATTTACTAAGAATACAATTTTCTTACAGATGAACCACCATTATATTTTGGCACTTATCCAGGAAACCTGTAAACACATACTGTCATTCACATCTGATAGTTTTTTTCATCATAATTCAATGTTTAATATCATTATCAACCATTACAATGACCTAGTGAGCCATGAAATTTATGTAAGTTGTCCAAATATCTCCACATTTCACACCAGAATGCAGTTGATGCTTTGCAATGTTTTGCAGGAAAGATAATCAACGAGTTGGTTGAACTTTGATATGCTCAAGAACAGTGTCACCAATAAAGTATGGAGTGCCACAAGGATCTGTCCTAGGTCCTCTGCTATTTTCAATATACATGTTACCCCTTGGTAATATTACTAGAAAATACTGAATTAATTTCCATTGTTATGCTGATGATACTCAACTATATATCTCAACAAGACCAGATGAAACATCTAAATGATCTAAGCTAACAGTGTATTAAACATGTAAAAGATTGGATGACCAATAATTTTCTCCTATTGAATTCGGATAAGACAGAGAAATTACTTATTGGACCAAAAAGCAGTGCACAGAATCTCTTGGATTACAATTTGCAACTGGATGTACTATTACTTCCTCTACAGTCAAAAATCTGGGTGCTATAATAGACAGCAACTTATCTTTTGAAAATCATATTTCCCATGTTACAAAAACAGCATTCTTCCATCTTAGAAACATTGCCAAGCTACGAAACATGTTATTCTGTTCTTGATGCAGAATAGCTAGTTCATGCACTCATTACCTCTAGACTGGACTTTTTTAATGCACTGCTAGGTGGTGGTCTTGCATCTTCAATAAACAAGCTACAGGTAGTCCAAAATGCAGCGGCTAGAGTCCTTATCAGGTCAAGAAAATATGATCATATAGCCCCAATTTTACAGTCTCTGCACTGGCTACCTATTAAGTTCTGTATCAGTTACAAAAAAATATTACTTATACCTACAAGGCCCTTAATGGTTTAGCTCCTGTGTACCTTACTAGCCTTCTACCACACTAAAATACATCACGCTCCCTGAAGTCGCAAAACTCTTGACTTTTGGTTGTACCTAGGATAGCAAAGTCCACTAAAGGAGGTAGAGCTTTTTCACATTTGGCTCCCAAAATCTGGAATAGCCTTCCTGATAACTTTTGGGGTTCAGACACAGTCTCTCTGTTTAAATCTCTTTGGCCAAGCATTCAAATAATGCATCTCATAATCTTGTACTGCAGTTATATCTGATTAAATGCACATTATTATTCCTTAGCTTGGGTTGAACAAATCAATTTTGCTTGGTTGGATCAGCAGCTACGCTAATTATGTCTCTATTTGTTTCTCTGTTTCTGCCATGGGATGTCAATAGGAATTACACAAGCTTCAGTCTGGATCCAGCCCTTACAAAGACCTGAGATGAATGAACACCTGAGAAGAGATGATGCACACCCTCAGATGATGCCAACCCCAAAACAACATAAACTATCAAATTTTGCTACAAGTTTGATTGCAACTTATAATCATTGCTGTTAATAGTGTTCATCATCTGTTTGATTACGCTGAATTTTATCGTACATTTCTGCCATATGTACATCAATTTGACATACAGTAGTCACCACTGACAAGCTACTAAATATATTGTAGAAACTTAATTTCCTGTAAAGCTGCTTTGCAATGATTTATATTGTGAAAAGTGCTATACAAATAAACGTATATTGAATTGTATTGAATTATTAAGCTATTTCTCAAGTCACAGTGCAGGTAATTTCAGGTTTTACTATCCTTTTGGGGATCTTTGGGTCTCTTTCTGCTTTGTGAAGAGGACCAGATGACATTGTGTTGAGTCCTAAACACAAAAGTGCTGGCAAGACAAAGGTGCTGTCCTCTGGTACCTTATTGCACATATAGCACAACTTCAAAAAATTGCTTTGTACATACTATTCAGCTCTATTTTGGTCTTTTGTCCAGCTCACAATCTAAGCACAAGTAATGAATCTGCAGTATAGATAGTGGTTTTCATTTTTCCTTTTTTTTGTCCTGCATGTTAGATTTTGTCCTTTCAGCAAATAAAACAATGTGCACACCCCTCAAACCTGTAACTAACTGTTTGTGAAATTAAAGGGATAGGTCACCCAAAAATGAAAATTCTGCCATTTTTGGCTGAACTATCCAGATGCACTCAGTAAATGTCTTTAGTACTAAGAGAAGCTTTAGCATTCTTATTCATCTCAATGGCAGTTTCTTGGCTGGGGCAGGGGTTCCCGGAAGTTTGTTCATGGGTACTCAGTTCCATGAACATTTGTCATGTGACTGATCACTCATGTGGAGAAAAAGTGGTAAAAAATAGTTTATTTCACACTTTCCATATTTGTATCCACCAATGCTAGTAGAAATGTCTCTCTCTAAAAAATCTTAGTGGGGACTTTGTCAACTTCTATTGTTTGCATACTGAGCTAATCATATTTTACCTCACATTTTTACATTTTTATTAAGACATTTTTTATTATGTTTACTATGCTGTTTATTTTTGTGTGGACTTTTGTCTGCCCTCACAATGTAGAAGGAGTAGTTTTATTTATAAAGAACCTTTCTGCAGCTCAAGGTCACTTTACAAAAATACATTTCAGGTACATTTCACAGGTACAAGTAAAAATAGGTAGGTGAGGTAGGTACTTAGGTACATTTGGTCTCCACAGTGTGAGTAAAACCTGAACCACACATACAAAAAGCAAACATTTGCCCCTCAAGAGATGATAAATGCCATTTTTATTTAGCTGACAGTGTGAAAAATAGAAAAAACATAAAATAGATATCTGCGACATCAAGCACATTCGTTTTTTCACACTGACAACAAGGTCAACAGTTCAACATGGTTCATCGTAGTCTTCTCTAGCTCAGTCTGTGTATCATGCGCAATGCTGCAGATGTGCTCTTTTGATAAACAATCCTACAAATTCAATACTTTTTTGTATCATGAGAGCCTATTTTGTTTTCATCATTTGTCTGTGGCTGTGCTGTAATGAGTAAAAGAGGACAGGCGGTGTTGATAGTAGCACACTCACATCCCAATCACTGCTGTTCTTTTACAAGCAGAACTCTGAAACACTGGGATGTGCTTTCTGAGCCATTCTCAAGAGGATGCAGCAGTATCCGTTAAAGATGAGTTATAGGGGAGCGGTCAGGTGACAAGAACAAAAATAGTGGGAGAGAGAGAGACACACACACTGAGGTTTGATCTAGAGAAAGAGTAAAAAACAGGTTGCCCATGGTTACCCTGAAAAAAAGGTTTAAATATAATCAAAAAAAATAATTATAGTAAAAATAATAATAATTATTTATTTTCAATATACTGGATACATTCTTTGAAAAACAAAGCAAATAACTCAAGATAATGCATTTCCAGTGTATTTCAAACTTTAAATGTTGACTTTAATGCATGTTTTTTTCTTCTTTTTCTATATTTTACTCACTAGCTTGGTGAAGTGATGTATAGCTGACTTCAGTTGTGCTGCAGTCTAGTAGAAATGACAAGTATATTACGCATACAGCTATAAGACTAGTCAGCAGAGGGAGCTAGACTCCATCCAGTACACTCACAATAGCACACTTTCTCAGTAGTGTTTGGCTGAATTAAGAATAGAACACTAGCGTACTTCTTACTGCATAATACACAGTATGTACTGAATGTTGTGCAATATTTCTGTGCAATATGCATTATGCAACAAACATTTATGTAAACCATAGTTTTACATTACATTCCTTTAAAATGTTATTTAAAAAAAAAATTAAGTTTAATTCAATTCAAGTTTATTTGTATAGCATTTTTTACGATACAAATCGTTGCAAAGCAACTTTACAGAAAATTAAGTTTCTACAATATTTAGTAGTAGCTTATGACTGTCAGTTTGTACATATGGCAGAAATGTACGGAAAAATTTATTAAAGATGTAATGTAAAAGTATAATGTAAAGTTTATATTAATTATTATTATTATTATTATTTATTTCTAATCAATTTTTGGTAAAATGATTATTGATAATTAATGATGATAAAAAAAAAGAAAAAAAAGAAAAAAATAAATATTTTGGTGGATAAAACTTCCGGTTCAATCATTACAGAAAATTTGAACGTATTGCATTGTGGGATTACAGTATTCAATGCAGTTTTTTTTCTTCTGTTGGATACACATACTGTATGCCCTTTCAGGTTTTAATATGCAATGCACAGTATACAAACTATATACTGCAGAAATACTGTAGTAAGATTACTATGCTAGCATTCTATTCAACAGCCCTTGCATGTGTGCAAGAGAAAAGAAGCAATTTAGTACTATATATGTGTGAGTGCTTTAAGACACAGAGCAATATACAACCTTAAAGTGTTAACCTCTTTAGCGAGATTCAATTCTATGTTGTCTCACTCATTCGCTGCAGACCATTTTGGTGCAGTGAAGGAAACAAGGTTATTTTGAACCCATCGGCACCATAAGTGTTACAATGTGAGGGGCATCGCATTTCAAGAACCCGACCACTCATTCCTTTTCTTGCTTCCACGATCAACAAGCTGTTGCAGGAGTATACTGAGACTATCACTGCTAGGTAAAAGCCAACTGTAATAGCCAGCATTGAGACAAGCTCTTATGATATTAGATTATTCTGGTGGGGAAGATCTAGGAGGAACAGAAAGTTCACAATCGGGCAATGGTCCTGTCAGACACCTTACAACGGCTCCGAACAGTTAGATAACATTCTCCTAAATCTGGTGCTGGTTGCCTGGAGACAGGAGTATGATTTGGATGGTGTTGATATGGGAGACAAAGTGCCACTCTCTGCCTGCACGAAGAAGCTCTAATATTATCTGAGGGTGCTCGAAAATGCCCTTTAAACTAATGAAATAATAAAATTGACTAATGGCATGGGAAAATCACACTGCTATTTCTTCCCCTTGTAAATATCAAGCATACATCTATTTTGGCTCTGATCATAAGGAGATGTGAAACAGCTCATCACAGCGCACAGAAGAACAGGTTAACTGACAGCAGTGATTCAAAAGAGACAAACTACATGGCGCTGATCTTATTTAACCGCTATTCTGGTGCCTAACCATGTAACATTTCTTTTCAGACAATGATAAAGAGTCAAATAAAAATAAAATCATCTGTACAACGCTCTCCACCAATCAGCCCACACAGCCATCTGCAGACATTTGATGGTTTCACAAGACTCACTAGGAGCATTTCAGCACCAAATGCAATTAACATCATCCAAAGCCAGTTGGAAGTAATGTCTGGAAGAGTTTTGCACTGGGGAAAAGCAGTTCATATTTTTTCATAAATCACTCTGCAGGGTGCTTGCTAATGACTTTCTTGTGACCATCACTCTGCATCTGATCAATTGTGCTGATTTCCATTTCTAAAAAGCTGCTGATGAGATTGAGTACCACGCATCAATCATGACAGAGATTTGTAATGAATGCAATTGATGAGGCCCTCACCCCCATAGAACTTTAACATGCGTTGGAGTAAGGGACATGAAAGTGATAATTCTCCCCCACCCCCAACATTTTCTTTTTAATTCTTTTCAAATTTTACAAATCTGTATGACTTTCATTCTCCCATGCACACAATAAGATATTTTAACAAATGTAGTGGTTGTTTTATTACAATGAATGAGGACTAAAGCTGTTGAGATTCAAATGCAAGGTTTATACGGGTCTTAAACAGATCTTAAAAAGTCTTAATTCGTCCTTCTACAATTTAAGCCCTTAAAAAGTCTTAAAGGGGACATAACACACACAGTTTCTGTCAATCCCATGTTAATCTTGAGGACCTATAGATTAGTACTGCATCCTTCAAATCTCCGAAGAATCTTTAGTTTTATCAGATTTATAAAAGACAGATTCTGCTTCATGCTTCTCTCTGAAAACGGTCCTGGAGGCGTGTCTTGGGCCGAGCTACAGAGTCATGAGCATTCAAATCTTTTGCGTAACAATCGTCGGCAAGCTGTGACATCAAAACATAAATAAAACAGAAACAAAAATATTATTAACTTAAATTTTATTAATTTGTTTATTTGTTTAATTTGTGAACTAACAAACAGACTTGCACAACTCCGTTGCTGCCCTAGCTCTGGTTGATGAGTGCACACGCTCTTCCGGGAGAAGTGCCTATACCAGGAATTCTGCCTTTTATGATGTCATACAAGGCCATACTCAAAAAAAAAAAAAAAAAAAAACAACAACAACAACAACAACAACAAAAAAATTCTTCAACTTATACAAACCCTGAAGGAGTGTATTTGGCACAGAAATACTCTGTCATACGTCCAACAAGTTTTTTTGTTTTTTTTCTTTTTTTTTTGGCCATGTTTATCACAAGAATCCAGCTCTTTAACAGTGTAAGTCAGAATGCAAATAGCATTAGACCTCCCCTTTAAATCATGTACGAAAGTCTTAAATTCATAAATTCATGGCATTAAATGTTGTATGGATTACAAAAAATGTATATATTGCTTAAAACAAATTTTTAAGTGTTGCTAGTATAATTCATTGTGCTCCCTAGACATTGACATTGACGTATTGTGTTCCTTTACTTGGTCTTATAAAGGTCTTAAATTTACTTTCATCAAACTTGCAGAAACCCTGGGATGCAAAGGCACCATAAATATATTATATAAGTGGTTTGTAAGACTTGTGTGCTGTATTTCAATTTTTTTTCTGAACTCATATGATAGGTCATTTTGATCAAAAGAAAATCAATTACATGAGGATGAGTAAATAATGATTCTTTTTGGGGGGGTTGGGGGGGGGGATATTTCTTTAACTACAAGCAATTTTAAATTCAATCATAAAAGCTGCTGCACTATCCCCTGACCTGTGACCTTTCCCCTCTCTGTCATTAAAGGTCACTGATTTGCACTTTTCTTACTGTTCACTTGTCTCTCCTCCTACAGTATGTTCACTAGGATTTAACCATATGGCTGTGTGTTAAAATGACAATCTCTGACGTTCAGAGCAGCGCATGGTAAATTGATTTTCTTCTTTTCCTTTTCTTAGTAGAGAAGGCTCATCAGAAATGAGAATGACATAAGCCCCGTATATGACATGTGCCACCCACTGTAAGGTGTTGTGTGGACACATTGGGTGAACGTGGTGTCTATTTTAATCCAAACAGTGGGCGATCTTCATGCTATCAACTGCTATAGTGGCATCCCATCTGGTCATATGTTCTAAGCACGGAACTTGTCGACATGGTTAACACAAGCTCAGCGGCTACAAACAGATGGGTACTCTGCAATCTGCGAGTCACATACTAGCCATACTTGCTTTCTTAGTTAATTAAGAATGGCTAATAGCATGACTAGTTATGTTTCTAAACCTAGCTGACTCTATGCTATTTCATTCAGCATTATTTTAGTATTATTTGTATACAATTATAGTATTTATAAGTATTTTGAATGAGCTTTTTTTAATTAGGTAAACCTGAACTGGGAACACTTCCCTTAACACCTGATGTACTTGCAACATCATTAGAAGAATGGCATCGACGCTAATATTAGTCTGTTTCTCTCTTATTCCGAGGTCACCGTAGCCACCAGATCCAGTCTGTATCCAAGTCAGAGGGTCACTGCAGTCACCTGGATCCAGTACATATCCAGCCCAGATGGTGGATCAGCACCTAGAAAGGACCTCTACAGCCCTGAAAGACAGCGGAGACCAGGACAACTAGAGCCCCAGAGACAGATCCCCTGTAAAGAACTTGTCTCAGACGACCACCGGGACAAGACCACAGAAACAGATGATTCTTCTGCACAATCTGACTTTGCTGCAGCCTGGTATTGAACTGCTGGTTTCGTCTGGTCAGAGGAGAACTTGCCCCCCAACTGAGCCTGGTTTCTCCCAAGGTTTTTTCTCCATTCTGTCACTGATGGAGTTTTGGTTCCTTGCTGCTGTCGCCTCTGGCTTGCTAGTTGGGTACACTTCATTTACAGCGATATCGTTGACTTGATTGCAAATTATTGCACAGATACTATTTAAACTGAACTGAGCTGCATGATGACATCACTGAATTCAATGATGAACTGCCTTTAACTGTCATTTTGCATTATTGGCACACTTTTTTCCTAATTATTGTTATTCAGTTGCTTTGACGCCATCTTTTTTGTTTAAAGCACTATATAAATAAAGGTGACTTGACTTGACTTAATTTTTTGTTTTCAGTTTTCATTTTAATTTTAGTGTAAGTTTTAGTAATTGTATTTTCCAGTCATGTTTACCATTTAAAATATTTTTACTGTTTTAAATATTTGTAATTAGTTTGAACTTTTTTCAGTTTTAGTTTTTCATACTTGAAACCTTGTACCAGAATTACTGCCAATATAGAACGTTTTCAAGACATTTATAATATACCATTTCAGATGCTGCCTCAAGAAAGTATGTGCCTATGTAGACAGTAGACAGGCTGCTTACTGTTTTGAAACTGAGCCACTGTCATATTAGAAAGAAGACTGCCACAATACAAACTTAGGCATAACTACAGAATCTCAGGTAGAGTGTAAAGTGTGAGGAAGAGTCCACTTTTGCACCCTGACATATGTGAAACCACCCACGCTGACACATCTGAGCTCCCTGTCACAAAGACAGCTGCTCAAAGTCCTAAAGGCAGCAGAGTGGCAGAGAAAGAAGGAAATAAATAACAGGTTACAGTTTTCACATTGCCTGCATGGGCAAAGTGATAGAGGGACCTATCATAGGCGTAGGCCTACAGCAGTTTTGGCACTGAGCCTTTTTTTGCCATGCGTAGTGGACTGAACTCAGCAGAAAACACATTGAAAAATCATTATAAACCTGTTTATCAACACAATAATTTCCAATATAAGCTTACATGAAGTAAAAAAATAAATAAAAATGGAATGCATCACCAATTATTTAAAAAAAGAAAAGTCTATCATGCTTGAGGCAAATTCTAATGCAGTGACAGGCACAAAAAAACAGCACTTCATATTAATTAAATCTGACCAGTCCAGATTTACAGTAAGCTGTTTATAGTCACAGTTTAGGGTGCGTATGGTGTGGAAAAGGCCTAAGAGAACTCAGTTTTTCTTTTTATAATTAAAAAATTACTGAGTGCACCTTTAAGAAAACAGAAAGTAAGCCTGGGAGAGAGAGAGAGTAAGAGAAACCCAATCTTAGACCCCCAGAAACTGAGGAGAGTGGGCTTCAGCAGATGATTGCCTGTGTGTGGGAATCAGAGGCACCACACTGCCACAAATATTAAAACAAACGCTCTCTAACCAACCAGAGAGAACATCTTAGAAACGGGACAACAGCTTTGAGACCGATTAGCACAGCAGTTGCACTAGCGCTCATGCTAATTACACTCCTACCAATAAACTCCATCCAGAGGAGGGTAATCATTCAGGAGGAGGGATGTGGTGGGTGAGGTGGGCCACGAGCAGTGGGGTTCAAATGATCTGGTCATCAGATGACAAGTACATCAGCGTTGTCTGGAACTTGGCTTGTTGATCCTGAAACTTTTTTTTTAAAAATTGCCTTCTTTTTACTACAAGATTTTATCTGTATAGTCAGAAATTGGTATGTGAAGTTAGCAAACATTGCAAGTCTGTTATCCTGCTTTAAGTAACAACTCCACTACTCAAGGGGGCAGTAGAGTTGTTAAATGTTGTTTCAATTATTCAAGTAACTAGTTATCCAACTTATTTTCCAAAGCAAAAGTAAGCTGTTTCCTGTAAATGTGTGAGAATTTTGATTCATTTTCTTCTATTGGTAAATAAATAGAATAATAACAACATGCAGTAAACGTTAAAACGTTTTGCACTACAAACCAGTGTATAATAATATGCCAACAAATGCCAGATAGCAATATCAAAGAGCATAAGAGACTCTTTTTGTACAGCTGAAAAAAATAAAAGCAGCTGACACTGGAAGCCTTGCACATTCAAGGTTTAAAAATGGGTAAAAAATAAGCTGAATAAACATGCCAGCTGTTTAACTAACCTTGACTAACTTGCTTGCTTCCTTGGTGGCGTCAGAAATGGAGGAATGGGGTGATTCTGGTGAGGAGCCCGAAGCAGCCCCTCCTCCTCAAGTGCCGAGGCCAAAGCCAGACGCCAAACTAATTCGCGTCCTTGCAAAGGCCATGGAGGATCTGGGCCTCGAGTGGTCGGCTCCGGATGAGCCCGCCCATGGCTTATTGGATGAATGGTTCCTGCCAGAGACCCGCCAGCACTGTGCCCAACACATCCCAACCCACTACATACCAGCCGTCCATGATGAGCTCACCAAGACATGGCGAGCCCCTTACTCGGCACAGGTAAACCCCTCTACTGCAGCAGCTCTCACCACCGCTGACGCCACTGACGAAAGGGGTTACACCAAACTTCCCCCCCTGGAGGAAGCGATCACCGCACATCTGTGCCCACCATCTGCCCTCGGCTTAAAGGGCCATGCAGCACATCCACCTAAGCCCTGCAGGACCACCTTGGCTATTGCCAACAGGGCTTATGCAGCAGCCGGAGAGACCGGAAAGCGGAAAATGGAGCCTGGGCTGAAACAGCTTCCCCTTCCCGAAGCATCAAGTTCCCTGCCCACGAGTTGTGCTGGACCCTGAGCTGCCGAAGCCGTCCTGAGGTGCTAGAGAGGAAAAGGAGGGGCCCCGTTCTCGCCTCGGCCGGAATGCCCCCCCCCCCAAGTCATGGGGAAGTTGTGGCCTAGTGTTTAGAGAGTTTGACTCCTAACCCTGAGGTTGTGGGTTCGAGTCTCGGGTCAGCAATACCATGACTGTGGTGCCCTTGAGCAAGGCACTGAACCCCCTACTGCTCCCCGGGCGCCACAGTATAAATGGCTGCCCACTGCTCCGGATGTGTGTTCACAGTCTGTGTGTGTTCACTGCTGTGTGTGTGCACTTTGGATGGGTTAAATGCAGAGCACAAATTCTGAGTATGGGTCACCATACTTGGCTGTATGTCATGTCACTTTCACTTTCGAAACAGCTCGCCTTCACTCCACAACACCTTCGAACACCTCTGAGAGATGGAGTTTCATTTTCAGTGGGTCACATCCTGCAGGTGCAGGTGCCCTAATATTTTACCGCTGTGATAGCCGACCCACATGCATTAAAGAGCAAAATTCTTCATCCTCTCTCAATCACTTAAACGAATGTCGACTCTCCGCTTTCTCAAGGCGAGCTCTCGTTCGAGAAAATAAAACCTCTCGCCTCCCATTACATGGCTTGGGCAGCCATTCTGGGAATCTCGAGATGGGTTTTAGAAACAATTAGAGGAGGCTACACGCTGCAGTTCGCTCGCAGACTGCCCCGCTTCAGAGGCATTGTTCAAACTTCTGTCCTGGACAACGAAGCTATTGTTCTCCGGCAGGAGGTGCAAAAGGCGCTGTGGAAATAGTGACCCCAGCGAACAGCTTTTTCAGCAACTATTTCCTCGTCCCTAAGAGAGACGGCGGGCTCAGACCCATTCTAGATCTCAGACATCTGAACAGCTCACTTACGCGCCAGTCATTCAAGATGATGACGGTCAAGAAAATTCTTGCGCATATTTGCCCCGAGGATTGGTTTTTGACTGTGGATTTGAAAGATGCTTACTTTCACATCCACATAGCCCCCCGTCACAAACCGTTCTTGAGATTTGCATTCAAGGGAGTGGCCTATCAGTATGCAGTCCTTCCGTTGGACTGTCCTGGGCCCCACGCACTTTTACGAAGTGCATTGTCCCCTCTCAGGCAGATGGGAATCCGCGTATTGAACTACCTCGATGATTGGCTGGTTTTAGCCAGATCAGAACAGGAACTGAACGCTCAGAAAGAACTCCTCTCACTAAGGGCGGTTCATGTGCCGGGCAAGATGAACCTGGGAGCAGACATGCTGTCCAGAGGCAAGGTAGCCCCGGGTGATTGGGCGCTGCATCCTCAGATGGTACAGCGAATTTGGGCAGTCTTTGGGAAGGCAAAGGACGACCTCTTCGCCTTGGAAGACAACTCTCATTATCCAACATTTTTCTCGATACGGTGAGACGCCCTGGCCCATGACTGGCCCAGGGCTCGTCTGTATGCATTTCCGCCTATCACCCTGATTCCCCAAATCATCAGGCGAGTCAAGGAAACTAAATGCTCCATCCTCCCAGTACCTCCACTCTGGAAGAATCAGGCTTGGTGTCCAGAGCTGATGCAGCTGGTGACGGTGACCCCGCAGCACATCCCGTTGAGGAGGGACCTTCTCGCGCAGGTGAAAGGCATGATTTGGCATCCCCACCCAGAGTTGTGGAGCCTTCATGTTTGGTGCCTCGATGGGAGTCTGGCTCCCAGCGAGAGTAAGCAACACCATTCTTGAGGCAAGGGCGCCGTCCATGAGACTGCTCTATGGCCAAAAATGGTCAGTATTCCTCAATTGGTGCTCTGCATGGCAAGTGGACCCATTTTCATGTGACGTGTCCTGCGTGCTGACTTCTCTGCAAGAGCTGTTGGATAAGGGATGCGCCCCATCCACACTCAAAGTATATTTGGCCGCCATCGCAGTGAATCATTCTCTCGCGGCCGGTCAGTCAATAGGCAGAAACGACTTGGTTGTTAAATTTCTGAAGGGCTCAAGGAGACTGAATCCTCCTCGCCCTCATACTGTGCCATGCTGGGACTTATCCATGGTCCTAAGGGCACTAAAGAGGCCCCCATTTGCGCTCAGTTCGGCTGACTTGCGGCCCTTATTGCTTAAAACGTCATTGAGTTTGGGCTCAATGACTGCAAGGTCATTTTGAAACCGAGACATGACTATGTTCCTAAGTGCTCTCTACTCCCTTTACAGCTCAAGTAATAAAAAGTGAAAGTGAAAGTCGTGACATTTGCCAAGTATGGTAACCCATACTCGGAATTGGTGTTCTGCATTTAACCCATCCAAATGCACACACACAGCAGTGAGAAGTGAACACACCGTGAACACACACTCGGAGCAGTGGGCAGCTATAACCAGCGCCCGGGGAGCAACTGGGGGTCCAGTGCCTTGCTCAAGGGCACATCAGCCATGGGTATTGAGGGTGGAAGAGAGTGCAGATGGCGAGCAGGGACCGAATGCTCTCTGCCCTGTTAGGGCTCTGAGAGTCTATGTGGAACGTTCTAAACTGTTTAGGCAGTCTGAACAACTGTTTGTTTGCTTTGGAGGCCGCCAGAAGGGTTCTTAGACTTAGACAACTTAGATAACTTACCTACAGGCACGGATTCTATCTGTTTAAACCTCCCATGTGGGTAGTGATTTCTCATGCCCTCAGCTAAGCTTGGGGCGAGATAATGCCTAAGTCCCCTTAGATAATGCCTAAGGACCCTTATTAGTGCTCTAACACTGGGCTCGCAGAGCAACATGTAATTGTTGCTCATAGTGCGGCGTGATTGGATTTGTTCCCATACATAACGAGAGTGAACGTTCGAAAGGGAATGCTTCGGTTACTTAACGTAACCTCGGTTCCCTGAGGTAAGGGAACGAGTGTTATGTCGCTTGCCGCACTAGAAGCTGCATGAATCGATGATCGTTGCTTCAGTCAAATGATCTGATGAATGGCGCTTCGGAGCGACTTATATAGCGGTCGGCCCCGCCCCTTTTGGCGGGCTGAAGAACCATTGGTTTGTGCAGCTACACAAACGTGAACAAATCAGGCTTCAGCAGAAAGGGAAAAATGAGTTTTCCCATACATAACGCTCATTCCCTTATCTCAGGGAACCGAGGTTATGTTAAGTAACCGAAGCGTTTTTGTTATGGGAGTAGTTGACCTATATGAGAAAAGACTGACTGGAGAATAAGCAAATTTCGTGACAATAATGGCAAGGCAATGCATGCACAGAGCTGCATTTTGACACATTTTAAATGAAACAACATATGAAATCAAGCTTGCATAGGAAGAAGTGCTGACATGTGCAGAGAGTACACTTCAGGCCTATGACAACAAAGTCTGCAAAAAGGGTTTGCACAAAGTTATAACAATTTTGACATTTATTTATAACAATTAACAATTTTGAAATTTCCAAGCTTTCCAAGATGGTGAAAAAAATCAATCAATAAATAAGTGAATTAACATTTAAATAAGTAACAATTAAATAAAATAAATTCATAGTTTGTGGCAAAGTTAAACTGAAGTTTAAGTCAGTAGTAGTTTAATTTAGGCTAAAGTGTTTTTTTTTCACTGATGTCCCAATTAATTACTGTAAATAATGTAAAATCTGGAGCAGCAACTATTAAGACATAATGAATAGGACACTACATATAATTCAAAGCATTAAGTGGGGTTTCAGCAGTCTTTGAGATCACAATGCCTCCACTTCAGATTAGATTGTAATATGGTAAAGGACAGCCCTACTGATGGAATTTCAGAGTCCATTAAAGCAGGGAGGAACGAACCAGACATTAAATGATCTGAATCCAGAATGGAGAGACCGTATCAGCCACATCTGTTAAGAGTATTATTAGATTAGAACAATATGGTTGAAAAAGGCATACCGGCAAAGAGCAGATCAATCAATATAGGTGATTTTTTCCCCCCAAGCAAGTGCTTGGACATGCGGTAATACTTCGGCTCTCTCTTTTTCAGCTTTCTTTCTCAGTGTCCATCCTTCCACTTGCTCTCTCAGACTGATCCATCTGTGCGAGCCGCTCCCCCCACCTCCGCACTTTCTCCAAGTGAGCGGGGCTGGCTTTTATATAGAGAGAAACATGAGAAACCATCCGTGTTATCATTGCTATTGAGTATATTCCAGCCACTGTCAGCGTAATTTGGCCCTGATTTATGGTCAGTGTTTATCAAATGCAGCTTGGAAAAATATCAATCACCTCATGGATTTGTGTCTTTTAGAAGCCATGCTGAAGATTTGACTTTAACATAACCTTAAAGAAACTCTTAACGCTTCTCCAATGCTTTTTTTTTTATGGGATCATCCAAATTATTGGAATTATGTAGCACCCATTACCCTCACAAGGTTACTTATGGTATAGGATTTTTGTGTGTGTATTTTTATATATACTATGGTGCTTATGATTACCATATCCATATATGGATTTATATAACAGTATTTATATGGCACTCGGGGTATTTTAAAGTATACCATGAAACTATGTCCAATATCCATAGCACTATCATAGTACATGTCAAAAAATTGGTTTAGCTGGTTAGCTTGGAGAACCTGATCAACTCTATGTGAAGGAGATGTGTTGCACTGCGTGAGGCAAATGGTGGTCACACCAGATACTGACTGGTTTTCAAGCCCCCACGGACCCCCCAATACAGTAAAACTGCAAATTTTAGAGTGGCCTTTTAATGTGGCCAGCCTAAGGCACACCTGTGCAATAATCATGCTGTCTAATCAGCATCTTGATATGCCACACCTGTGTGGTGGATGGATTATCTTGGCAAAGGAGAAGTGCTCACTAACACAGATTTAGACAGATTTGTGAACAATATTTGAGAGAAATAGGTCTTTTGTGTACATAGAAAAAATCTTAGATCTTTGTGTTCAGCTCATGAAAAATGGGGGCAAAAACAAAAGTGTTGCGTTTATAATTTTGTTCAGTGTATTTATGTGGACATCATGATTTTCAGGATTCTTTGCTGAAAATAAAGTTAAAAATTGAGTTAAAATTAGAAATCTTTTGTAACATTATACTGTAAATGGCTTTTTTTGTACTTTTACTTACCCCAAAACTTTTATCATGGTATCCTCAAAAATACGAAGTAGCAAAAAACATTGATGTATTATATGTATTTTTTTGTCAATTATTTTATATTAATATATATTTATTTTAATTTTTCCTTTTATGGCTTTGAAATCACAGTTCAGGATAGTAGCTAAAGGGCTGTGCATGATGAATGGAAATGCTAGTGTTTATGTATCTCCAGGTGTTATAGAACACTTTGGGAAACACCATGGTACTTTTTAATATTTTAAGTGCTGTATAACTTAATATAATGAGATGAAAACCATAAAATACCCAGTAGTTTTGGGCATGAAAATCAGCTAACTTCACAAGAAATTGATAATTTGAATCAGATTGTTTATGGAAACCATTGTAGAGTCTCTCGAACAGAGTATACCATAAATTAAACCCCAAAACAACATTTGATTAGATGGCAAGTGCAGGAGCTGATTTATGGGAATGAACAAGGAGAAAGTGAGAGGGGGGAGAGGGACATACAGAAAGAAAGCGAGAGGAAGTGAGGAGGGGTGTAATTTGATTGAATGTGTTATGCCAACTTGATAAAGCAAATGTCTTCCGGCAGAGGTCAACAGCTGCAAAACTGCCCTCCATGGCCTTGTGCTTCTAACCCCTCTAAAACAAGAGGAATGCTGAAGCGTGAAAGTTAAATTAGTATTTAATGAGAAAGCACATCGGCTGATCACTTCACCCACCCAAGAGTTTATGAAGTAACCACTGGTCCAGTTAATTAAAGAACTACCAGCCCACTTAGATTTAGAAGAGTTGCAAAATTATCATAGGCTCTGGCTCGGAAACTGAAGTGCATTTTTCCAAGCCGTTCTAGAAAGTAGCAGTGGATGATACATCAGCATCAACCAAGAGAGAGAGGAAAGCAAGGAACAGCAAAAAAAAAAAAAAAAAAAAAAAAAAAAATGAGCAAGGAGGGAGGGAATGTGTTTGTGTACTCAGCAGGGTGCGCTGGAGATTGCTGTGCGTTTAGGTGACATTAGGATGGTGTTGTGTATCACAGTCACGATGGCGGTACCAGGAGTGAGGCAGTGCTGTCTAACAGTCTCTTCATCACATTCTGTGCATGGTAGTGTGGCTCAGCATCGCTGAGATACAATCTTGTTTCTTTAAACCATTACAGGCTCACATTATCCACACAACACAAATACATCTCAGTTTGCCATGGCCTGCTGCTTGGATATAAAAGTGCCTCATTTTATCAGCTCAAGACCCCTCTCGCTCACATTTTCCAGCTCCCTGTGCTCCTACTAGCCCAAAGCCCAATGTGTTTATAAAGGTTAACTATATTAAAATCAAAACTGAGTGTATAAAAATAAAAGCTAATTCAAAAGATGAATAAATGATAGTATATACATAATACTGGAATACTGGCCATAAAATAATTAAAATAACAAATTTAAAAAAATAAATAATAATAATGACCTCTATATTCATAGCACCAGGTTTAGCAGCAAGGATTATCAGTGAAAACTTATTTTTTTGCATTTTCATCTCACCAGTGTTATTTTAGTATCATTGATATACTATTATTGTTTTTGTTCATATTTTGAGTTAAATTTTATTTGTATATTTAATGTTTTCATTTCAATTTTAGTTTCATTTTAATTTTTCATTAAATGTTTTAGCATTTTGTTTTTAGCAGTTTTTGCATTTTTTGTTATTTGTATTAGTTTTTTAAAGGTTTTAGTTATTGAAAAAAAACTTGAACTATTAGAAAATTTGACATTTAGCTAAAATTGATTTTAAGTTATTATTATTAATATTATTTGAAGTAATGAAAATTATTAATTGAATGATTGAATGATTGAATTTTAGTTAATGATAATAACCCTGCTTCACTAAGAAGCACACAAATTATATAGACGTATTGTACTTTTATGCTTATTTTGTCCTCTTTAAATCACCATCCACGTTCATGGAAAACAAAATCTCAGACATTCTGGATGGTATCTCACTCTTTTTTCTTTTTCTTTTTTTTAACATAAAAGTTGAAAATTAAAAGGACTTGAGGTTAGTAAATAAGTAAAAATAAAGTAAAAATGAGTTAAGGATGCTAAATATTTCAAGAGAAACCTTTAAGATAGTAACGAGTTACTGTGAAACATCATAACCACTGGACAACAAGACGGGCCTGAACCCTCAAAGGCAGCTTGTTCTCTCATCTCATCTCCTTGTTGTTTACCTTCCTGGTGTTAAATGTTGGTCCCTGTTCCTGTTTTAGACATAAAGTGATAACATGAAGGTTGTACATGAGTGGTGAACTGAGAGGCAGGACACTGATATGCTTCTCTTGAAGGATGGCTAAAGCAAAGAACAGTCTTCTCCCAAAAGAAGGAAGTGAGCAGCAAAGGCAATGATACAATACTGCTATATATTCTTCAAGGGATGGATTAGTCCAGAATATTACATATAATATGATTTTATAAGTGGCTAATTGTATAGTAGCACTCTCCCTAGCAATAATCTTTTCGTAATTACATTTTTTTCTCTTGCATTTATTTCACTCAAAGGTCTCATGCATGTTTTCTCTCATTACAATTAAAGCATTTACTTAATGCCGTGGAGGATTTTGTTTTTGTTTAATTAACCAAACCACCTTTGTTCTAGCTGGAGGCAAGGAGAAAATGCATATCAAACAATAAATCACGAAACAACCAATGCATGTTATAGAAGCGAATGTGGGTTGATGGTTTGTGCCCCTCATTAAAATCTCTGTACTTTTAAATTATTCATACACTCCTGTTTTGTTATAACTGTTGATCCATAGCAATTGAAAAGCACCAACCAGTCAGTGGATTCGTGCATGATCTGTTTATTAAAAAGGAGTTTGTTCGCCTTGTGTTTCTGAAGGTATAATACAATTCTGGAGTTCCCGAAGCAGAAAACCCAAATAAATCAAATTCATTAACTCTGTAATTGATTTCATTATTTTTCATGCTCATAACAGACAGGCTTTTTTTAATGTATGCAGAAAGGGATGGAGGCAGAGCTTGGGTGCATGAGACAAAGGTTGAGCATATAAACAGTTTGGCCAGGGGGAAAGTCGCTCTTTAATTACATCACAGAAGCGATGTGAGCCATCGGCAACCCTTTCATCAGACCAGCAAAAGGGGCTGTACTGGATTAGAGAGTCAAAATTCAACCAAAAATGAAAAAAGCAAGAAAAAAATGAGACTATAATGGTTTTATATTAACAGGAATTGTAGAAAACAAAAAAGTGGTCAGAACACTGTGGTTAAAAAAGATCAAGGAATGTAGAAAGAAAAGGTAGCTCAGTATTTTTGTCTTGTTTTTCAGTAAAATATCTAAACATTCATAAATCAAGATGCATTTACATAAGATATAAAGTCTTGTTTTCTGACAAAATTATCAAAATGAAGTGACTTCATGGTTAAATCAAGAACAAATATTTGCCAGTGGGGAAAGACAAATAATCTTGTTTTGTCTTTGAATTAAGTTTCTTTTTCTGACCCCAATGGCCGATACTTGTTTTAAGTATAAATAGACTTTTGACGTTTATATGTTTTATATGTTTAAACAAGACTTCATACCTTAAGTCATTTTGCATCTCAAGTAAATGTATTTTGATTTAAGAATGTTTAGACATATGTACTGGAAAAAAGACAAAACATTCATTTTATATATATATATATATATATATATATATATATATATATATATATATATATATATATTTATATATTTTTGCTGACCTTTATCTGAACATTTGTAGCAGTGTGCACTGAGTGTATTTTTGTTTTCTGTTTCTGTCAATTCAGACTCTGAACACGGCTATTTGATATAAACAATGGTATTAATTCAGTATATTTAAAACATATATTTGGGGTTGGTAAGAATAATGTTTTTGAATGAATTCTCTTACCACTATTTATTTGATTAAAAAAAATAGATTATTTAAAATAGATGTTTTCTATTTTAGTATATTTTAACATGTAATTTATTCCTTTGATTTGCAAAGCTGAATTTTCAGACTTAAAGTTATTCAGTGTAAATGTTGTTCATTCACATGTTCCTTCAGAAATTGTTCTAATATGCTGATTTGATGCTGAAGAAACATTTCTTATTAGTATCATCACAGTTTTAAACACAGTTTAAGTTGTGCCACTTTTTTTTTCAGCAGAATGTTTTAAAGAATAGCATATATGATGTATTTTTTTGTAACATGTAAAAGTCTTTACTGTAACTTTTGATGAATTGAATGTCTTCTTGCTGATTAAAACTATTCATTTATTTAAAGAGAGAATACAAATACTAATAAAAATAAACACCTTACTGAACCCAGACATTTGAACAGTAGTGGGTACTGTATTATAGATTAAAGGGATCATATGACGTTGTTAAAAAGAACATTATTTTGTGTATTTGGTGTAATGCAATGTGTTTATGCGGTTTAAGGTTAAAAAACAAATTTTCCACATACTGTACATTGTTGTTGCTCCTCTATGCCCTGCCTTTCTGAAACACGTTGATTTTTACAAAGCTTATCATTCAGAAGTGAGGTGTGTTCTGATTGGCCAGCTATACAGTGCGTTGTGATTGGCCGAATACCTCAAGCGTGTGACAGAAATGTTGCTCACCTTACCATACTGTGATGCGTGTTTTGGTCAATACACCAGAGCCACAAGACAAAAACAATAAAGCTTATGACAAACGAGCCATTTGTTGCATCCAGTGGGGACAAAATGACTGATTATAATGACTTATGCTGTCTTTTTACGCATTGTGTATCACACCACGTAAACATAAAACCATGTCTGCATTTGTGATCTGAGAAACGGCAAACAACAAGCGCTACTCTACACTGCTCAAAACTCGCGTTTGAATAGTCAGTGGCAAATTCTTTAAATATGAAAACGTACTTACAGTCTGTGAGTCAGAACAGCCAGCATTGTAGTCTTCTCTCCCTGGTTCAGGAAATGGTCCTCCGTAAAATGTGCTACACATATCTGAATATTTGAGTTGAACTGTTCTGGAACAGTGTTGTAAATACAACTTAACTACTGATTTCTAGTTGTGTCCTCTTTTGGAAGGCCAAACAAAGTAGTTTCATTTCACAACGAAACACACAGCATCTTCATGACATGGCGGCGGCAACAACAATACTACAGCGAGAATCAAAGTTACTCCTTCTTTCTTTGCGTAAACATTTGGGTGGTGTTATGCAAATCTTCCCACACAGTGACGTAGACATGTGGGGGCATTTAAACGAGGTGTTTTAGGAGGGCATGGGCGAGTCTTAACTTTTATAAAGAATATCTCTTTGGGTTTGAAACTTAAGTCTTTGCAACACTCCAAAGAGAAACGAAATCTTGAAATTGCATCATATGACCCCTTTAATATACTGTATGCTGAGTGCATCTTTTTAACAGAATCTTGACTTTTAGTGTTTTTAGTATGGAAGACTGGTTTTAAACAAAGAAAATATTTAGAGGAGAGTTATTTGTTATTATTTAATAGCTGCCCTGGTGCACAATGTCAAAAAAGTGCAATCTGCAATAGATGCAACTGCCGGGGCAGGAATGGTAATCCAATAACAAATGTCTTTGAAACAATGATAAAGCCATGCCACTGTATTGATTTTGTCTGAATTCATTGAAAATCAGGCTTTGCTGTCATACTGCTTTACTGACTGCAGGCTGCAACTCTAAACACTGGCCTGATGAGCGTGACGGTATCAGATAATAGTATCCACCAGGAATGGATTACACAAAAGGTTTCCTTAACCTTGTAAAGCAATTTTATTTCAACTAGAAGTCCTGCACATCGTAATGGAGCTTTCATTTCCCTGGTATGTCTGAATGCTTTGCTTTATATGGTACAAAATCAGCCCTCTACACAAGTGGCTCATAACAAAAGATTTATTATTCTTGCTTTAGGTGGTTAAATGAATGAACCACAACAGAAAATTTATAAGTAAATCTAAAAGTAGCTGACATTGAACGTTTACTCTAACAATGTAACTTTATTCAGTTGTCAGGTTGTACATGTTTTTGCATGCTGTGCATGCTCTCCACGAACGATTGATTTGATTGTGGAGTAGTGATGGGTCGTTCTTGCACCTTCTCCCTGCTTTGTTTCTTTCTACACTTTTTACACTTTCTCTCTGTCTTTACACTCCTACACTGAATGATAAATGGTCACTTCCATGCTCCCACCTGCATTCCGTCATGCCATTATTGATCTTTTAAAAAGCCAGTCAAATGTTCCATTGAAAGCTGGCTGCACTTTAAATAAATATTCTCTAAAACCTTTATTAAAAACTTAATCAGTATTGGGAAAGCATTATTTTAATATTTTTAATTAAAATATTTAATATTGTGTTACTTATTATAAAAGGGAACTAATAATTTATATTATTACTTATGGAAAATTAAATGTTGAGTCGCTTTTGTATTGCATCTTCTGATACTGATACTTTCTCCTCCAAAGTGGAGGCACTTTGTTTTCTTTTTCAGGCATTTTTTTCAGGCTGGAAGTTTTTGATTGATTTGGACAAGTGTTTATTCTCCTGATCAAATCTATCATGGCTGAGGTAACACTCAAATTCTGTTATTTTGTCCATTACATATAAAAAGTACACAGGAGTCAACTGAAGCATCAGATTTATTTATGTGCTGTTTTTTTTTAAAACAAATCTTTAAAAGGGCTGAAAGAAAACATAATGCTCACACCTCCTATACTTTAAATATATACTCTTAAAGTACTTTTATTTTGGCATGGTCCGTCATCCTTTCTGAATCCAATGTAGTCTAATCCTGGATGAAATGAAGCTGTTAGAGGTAATTTAACTAAAATATCTGTTACGGTCCAGAACGTAACCTAGGTAGAAATCAGCCCAAAAAACACTTCTGAAACAAGATGCTATGGTAGGATATTGGGCTATTCTAGTCTCAAAAACATTCAATCCATTACACAACATCATGTGGAGGCTGATTGAAGGTAAGATTGGGCCTGAAACCAAACGCAGAGTTTTTTTTCTTCTTCATTACTTTGAAAAGAGAAGCTGCATCTAAAGCACATTGGAGTAAAAAATCTATTCCCTGTGTCACAAAGAGAGACTTTAATGAGCTGGCCGACTTCTCTCTCTCTCTCTCTCTCTCTCTCTCTCTCTCTCTCTCTCTCTCTCTCACACACACACACACACACACACACACACACACACACACACACACACACACAAAACCACTCTTGAACTTAGATAAACTGTGTCAATCTGGCAAGAGAAATGACAGGGAATTTATTCTGTGCTGATTTTTGAAGTTGTGCATCTCTATTTCATATGCACACCATGGATTCCATTCTGAATACAGTAGCAGCTCTCTTAAGACTAAAACACCATAAATCAATATAAATATCTAAATATATTTAAATATCTCTCTCTCTCTCTCTCTCTCTATAAACATATCAACAGTATATATAATTTAGATGTAATTTTTAAAAGTAATATTGTGTAATATTATTATTATTTTAGATTTTCTATTTTAATATATATTAAAATGTAGTTTATTCCTGGGAGGGAATGCTGAATTTTCAGCAGCCATGACCCCAGTCTTCAGGATCACATGATCCCTCAGAAATCATTCTTATATGCTGATGCAGTGCTTAAGAAAAAAGAAAATTTTTATTATCAATGTTGAAAAAAGGTGTGCTGTTGAATATTCCTTCTTCGATAAATAGAACATAATAAATATCTTTACTGACACTTTTGATCAATTGCTAAATAAAAGCATTAGATAATACACAGAATAAATATAGGAATGTAACATTGTTTTATAGTACATAATTGGTTGCTTATTGGCTGTGCCCAGTTATAATGAGGATGGATGGCAGTGCTGAGAGAAGCATTTTGTTCTTACTCAGTGTCTGTAACTAATGATTAAAAAATACCTTTCGTGATCTTAGGTCAGTAGATGGATGCTACATGGTGACAAAGGCAATAAATCACATTCTATCATGTATTTATCAGATTAATGGTCCATTTGATTCCTCCATCTGTAAGAACAGAGGGCTTGTTCAACCTTGTAACAACCTTGTAACCTTTCGCCCTACATAAATACACTGGTGGCCAAAAGTTTGGAGTAATATTGATTTTTAATGTTTTTGAAAGAAGTCTTTTATGCTCATCAAGGTTTAAAATATAATTCATAATAGTGTGTATTATTTATTTCAAATTTACAATTTGAAATAAATGTTTTATATTTGAATATATTGTAAAATATAATTTAATCCTGTGATAGCAAAGGTGAATTTTCAGTGAAAAATATAATAATATAATTATTTCTGAAGGATAATGTGAAAATGAAGAATGGAGTAATGGCTGCTGAAAATTTAGCTTTGCCACTGCAGCAATGTATTACATTTTGTGTATTAAACTTTGGGAGTGGATCTATGATGCCTAAAAATGCTGTCTATATGTTTGCAGCTCGGGTTTTGAATCAGTTCCTTTGGAAAATGCTGACTGTCTTAATTCTGTCGTTATTGTGTTACTCATGGGTGAGCAGTCTATGTTGTGGACAGGGTTGTGCATGATAGACAAGACTTTCTGCCTTCAGGCTCTGGGACCAAATATCTTCAGTGACAGGAGTAGGCAGCTTGCAATCAGAAAATGTATTGCTCCTATGTAATATGCCAATAACTGTAAATATACCTTTCAACTTGGGAATAAAGAGTAAGTATAGGAGGTTTGAGTTTGTGTGTGATCAAGCGGTGGACACCAGTGGATGTTTTAACTCTGTTGACATTCCCAGCCAGTGAGGGGAAAGAAAGGTTGTGTTTCAGCCTTAGGGGATGCAGCTTTATTCAGGGAGTCCTTCATCTGAAGAGTGTGAGTCACAGAGGCATGAACCACTACAAGTATACACTCAAACACACACATGTGTGCGTGCACACACACACACACACACACACACACACACACACACACACACACACACACACACACACATACATGGTGAGGGAGTGATATATGAGGACCTAAAATATGAGCTCACATCATAGACTTTCTGAATAAGATCGATGTGGTAGTTACAGCCCTGGAATGTTTTCACTAGGTCTGGGCTTTATGTATCTGTCTTCATGCGTTCTGTACCTGTCCCTGTATCTCTAAAGATACATACTGTACCAGAACATCTTAATTTGTTTTTCATTCTTCAAAGATTAATAGAATATCATAAAAACTGCTGTTCAAATTTTTGCGGTCAGTATTTTTTACAAAGTAAACATTTATAACATTAAAAAAAGAGAAAAATATCTGGTAACACTTTATTTTACAGTGTCCTTTCTTCAGGTTACATGAATTGAAAATGTAGTGATACAAGTAAATGATGCATAATTACATGAAACTAACCTGAAACCAAACCTTATTCATAACGCAAACCATATAAGTACATGTTGCTTACTATAACTCATTACTCAAACATATAATTACACTTTAACAAGTTCATCTTAAATTAAAATGTAACCAAATTTTTGATAACTTTTTGTTAGTGGTTACAACAGACTTTTGCATCTGTCTGAGCAGAGAAACAGTCAGAACTCCCTCAGCAGCAAAAACATGTAGCTCAGGACCTGATATTCTAATACCTCTCCAACAAATCTCCTCCCACTCTGTTTGGAAATGCTCGCTGACATTCGTACTAAAATGTACAGGACACTGCTGAAGAGACACCATACACAGCATTTGCCTCTCTCTGCGGTTTGAAAGTACTTTGAGTTGGCATGTGTTTTAGTGTACTGCTCTCGTCGTTGTTTAGTGGGATTTAAATTGGAGGCTCAAGGTCTGTGTATTGTTTGGAGACCCACAGAGACACAATGACTGGTCGTTTATAAGCATTCCCTATTAAACTGAGGGGTTTCTGGGAATCATGCCAGGCTTTCCAGGACAATATTACTATGATAAAACACAACATTTAGAGATATTGGAGTCCACCCGCCTTTACAAGAGAGGTCAGATGATTGAGGTTGTAATGGAGCTGGAAGTTTCAACATCATTTTGGCCTTTATTCTTCGCTTGCAGTTGTATATTATACCCTGTATATATATGGACTGTTTTGGTTACCATACTGCACTTTGAATTCACTTCAGGAATGTAGAGCTGTTCACCCAAAAATGAAAACTGGACAATTATTTACTCACCTTCATGTCTTTTCGAACTCGTATTGTTTTCTTTCATCTGTGAAATACAAATGGAAAAGTCAGCAGAATGTCCAAGCAGCGAAAATGAATGGTGATTTATATATTTTAAGCTCTGAGAAAAAATAAAAAATAAATAATAATATATACAGTACAGACCAAAAGTTTGGAAACATTACTATTTTTTATGTTTTTGAAAGAAGTTTCTTCTGCTCATCAAGCCTGCATTTATTTGATCAAAAATACAGAAAAAACAGTAATATTGTGAAATATTATTACAACTTAAAATAATAGTTCTCTATCTGAATATACTTAAAAAAAAACAAATTATTCCTCTGATGCAAAGCTGAATTTTCAGCATCATTACTCCAGCCTTCAGTGTCACATGTAACATCCAGTCTATCACATGATCATTTAGAAATCATTCTAATATTCTGATTTATTATGAGTGTTGGAAACAGTTCTGCTGTCTAATATATTTGATGAATAAAAGGTTAAAAAGAACTGCATTTATTTAAAAAATAAATAAATCTAATAATATATATTCTAATAATATCAAGTCAAGTCAAGTCAAGTCTGCTTTATTGTCAATTCTTCCACATGTACAGTACATACATACAGAGAATCGAAATTGCGTTACTCTCAGACCCCCGGTGCATACAGATAACACTAACAGTAGAGCCTTAAATCTAAATCAAATATAAAATATAAGATAAAACTATACAATAAGGATATATTTTCTTTACTATCACTTTTTATTAATTTAACACATCCTTGCTGAATAAAAGTATTGATTTTATTAAAAAAAAGAAAGAAAAAATTACTGACCAGTATAGTGTATATTGTTATTACAAAATATTTATATTCTAAAAACATAGCTTCTTTTTTTTTTACTTTTTATTCATCAAAGTATCCTAAAAAAGTATCACATGTTCTGAAAAAATATTAAGCAGCAGAACTGTTTCCAACTTTGATAATGAATCATCATATTAGAATGATTTCTAAAGGATCATGTGATAATGATCCAAAAAATTCAGGCTTTGCATCACAGAAATAAATGACAATTTAAAGTATAATAAATTTAAAAACAATGATTTTAAATTGTAATAATATATCACAATATTACATTTTTTTTCTGTATTTTTGATCAAATAAATGCAGGCTTGATGAGCAGAAGAAACTTCTTTCAAAAACATTAAAAATAGTACTGTTTCCAAACTTTTGGTCTGTACTGTATATATTTCTATATATATATATATATATATATATATATATATATATATATATATATATATATATATACAGTACAGACCAAAAGTTTGGAAACAGTACTATTTTTAATGTTTTTGAAAGAAGTTTCTTCTGACCATATTATACTTTGTCTGTGTGTATATATATATATATATATATATATATATATATATATATATATATATATATATATATATATATATATATATACACACAGACAAAGTATAATATGGTCCATTTCACCATTCAATACAATGAAAAAAGGTAACTGGTTTATTCAGTAATATTATTTAACATCACTGAGCCAAGCTATATACATCAATTACCAACAAAATGTATTTATATGTTAAATCAATTAAAAACAGTTCTTTAATGAAATAATTTCAGGTTTCTAATTAGTTGACAGCTCGAATATAAAGTAAACAAGGTCTTTTTTATTGTGAGTGGAAATGATGCATTTACAGTGTTGTACAGTGCATACAATTCACAATAAATATACATTTGTACTTTTTTTTAATTTACAATGTAAGTGAATGGGGCCAATTTATTGGAGGAATAAACATTTTGAAAAATTTGTATACAATTCTATAAAAGCACATTTTACAAACAAACTTTAATCAAATAATTAAAGTCATCAATGTTGTTTAAAGCCATCATTTTTAAAGTAATTTCAGGGTTTAAGGTGTTGTGTTGTCATGGTGACAAAGTTGTTAATTTGGATGTAACTTTTTTTTTTTATAACTGTTTCACACATTGCTCATATCTTAAGTCTACACTATGAAACACTGAATATTAACTTTATTATTATTATTATTATTATTTTTATTTAGGTTATTATCTTTAACTAAAACCATATAAATCTTCATTTGAAATAAAATAAACATTAACTGAAATAAAATCAAATATAAAAAACTGGTTGCCAAGGCAAAATTTCTAATTTTCCTTTAGTTTAAGCTAAAGTACAAAAATAACTAAAACTAAATAAACTAAAACTTAATAATAATAAAAAAAACTACATAGACATTTAAAACTAAAATTAAAACAGAAAAATACACAATTAAAATATAATTTAAATTAAGAGAGGATTGCAAATTAATATTTGTGGTAATTGGTATTATCTCACATATGCTGCCAAATGAACTTAATTTGTACTGAACTCCTAACAATTTCTTAAAGTGAAAACATATTTTCCGTAATGCATGTACAATGTGTTTATACTGTATACTGTAAACCGGGGTACTCAAGTTCAGAGGCCAAGGGGGCCACATTTAAACTGCATAAAACGTGAAGGGCCACAACTTACAATTTGCATTATAAGACTTAATTTAAGACAATATTTGCAGTTTTCCCGATTTAGAAGTGGGAGCTCTAGCACAAGTTCTAGCGGGAAGAATCTAATGTCACATCATACAACACTAATACATCAATACAAAAATCACTCTACCACTCAACAATACAATCACCACTGCGACTTATTTTTACGTTCGCAGATACTGACGCCAGCATTCACCGCCATCCTCCCCACCACCACCAGGCCTGTCCCTGTCCTTCATCTTCAGGCAGGAACAGCAAGTACAGTATCTGCAACCCTCTGGATTTGGACTATGGACTGGTGCGTACACCAAAGAACTTTATAATTTCATCTGTTTGCAACCAGTTTGCATACTACTTATTAAATAAATCTTATTCAGATGTTTTCTTGCCTTCTGAGTCTTTCTGGTAGAAATGCAGTTTATTAAAGGGTTACTCCACCGCAAAATCAAAATTTTGTCATTAATCACTTACCTCCATGTCGTTCCAAACCCGTAAAAGCTTTGTTCGTCTTCGGAACACAATTTAAGATATTTTGGATGGAAACAGGGAGGCTTGAGACTGTCCCATAGACTGCCAAATAAATAACAGTGTCAAGGTCCAGGAAAGTATGAAAAGCATCGTCCAACGAAGCTTGGGGGTAAGTGAATAATGACAAAATTTTCATTTTGGGATGGAGTATCCCTTTAAGTCTTGCTTGTCCTTGTCCTATTAAAAATAATACTGAACGGGAAAATGAAAGATTAAAAAAATCTGGAACAAAAAAAATGCTTTCACACCACTGATCTACAGTATAATAGAGACCGGAGTATTAAACAAACATGGAATGTTCAAACTCAAAACATTCTTGAGCAAATATAGTTCACAACTTTCTTTAAAGAGAGTCTTATTTTTTATTGTTATTTTTTCTATTTATGCCCAAAATAGGGCAGAGTGTGCATTACTGAGTGCTAAACACATGGAATTTCTGTTTCATTCATACTGGACTCCAGAGGGCACACTCGCACAGAAACTCCACATTGTGTATCACAGTAGTAATAGAACTCATGACATTCAAGGAAATCTGTAATAAAAATGCATCCAGCTATCACTGTGGCCATGGCCCAGATCTCAACCTAAATCCTTGTGGCCTTCCTCTGAGTCCACATTTTCGTGACATAATGCTGCTTTGACTGTCGGGTAGAAGTCTGCTGTGAAGCTCACCTCAGTGTGGGCATGTTGCAGCCATTGTAAGTCTGCAAGACAGCAAGGGCACATGAAGTACTGAATAGAGCGTTTGCACCTATGTTACCGTTTGGTCAGATACCCAGATGCGTGGCCATATTGGAGATACTCGGATGTAATGAACAACATGGATTACATGGTTAATGTACTACCCACATAGCAAACGGACTTGGCCCAAATGTGGCCTCAAGCTGGCACTGCTGGCCTCCTGTCGGCAATGGCATGTACCCTTTCAGCCAGAGCTGGGCCATGTGTGGCAATGACGGCAGGGCGGGGATCCGGCAAACAATATGAGGGCCGATTGTTGGTGGGAGGAGTGTGGCCCAGATCAGTCAGGTGATATGTGGCCCAAATCAGGCTATGATCTGGCAGCATATTATGTGACCCATGATAAACAAGATGCATGATAATGGTGAAATGATCACATACATTTTTAACGAAGTGTAGTATTGTTAATATGTAGTCTTTGAAATGGCAAGTCAAAACAGAATGAAACATTATCATTTCAAAATTAAGCAAATTATAGTCAAGTGCATTAAACTGCACTTAATTAAAATTTTATTAAATTTTATATTATTATTCTTGGTACAAATAATCTTAGAATCCTTACATGAAAAGAGAGAGAGAGCGAGAGAGAGAGAGAGAGAGCGAGAGAGAGATCATTTAACCATCATGTAATAATTATTTGGTTTACCATGAGGCACATCATTATTATTAGTATGCTGTCATGCACAAGCATTAAATAAAATGATCATGAAAGTATTTTATTTTTTATTTAAATCCTCTGTATCCATGTGATGCTTGGTGTGAGGAACAGAACAGATCCAAATTCAAACCGCATTCATCGGCGATATGTATCTCCTTCCTCTAGCTACAGTAACAATCGAAAAATGTGCCGTTAATAAGTTTTACAACAAGTTTTACGGCAGCGATATCAAACGCTCATTGGCTCTCGCCGGTTTCGTCATAGATTGCGACATGCCGTGTTTCCGGTGATGCGTGTTTTGAATGAGAAACAGAGTGGATCGGGAAAGTATTTTCAGCGTTTAACAATTTAGATTATTCCCTGCTCCTCGCACTACTATTATATTCTGCCAGAGAGGACTACAACTGCAATGTATCGTCACTTGGACTACTGTGGTACTGCTCTTTGACACACCTGTAATA
This sequence comes from Cyprinus carpio, assembly GCF_018340385.1. Taxonomy (NCBI): domain Eukaryota; kingdom Metazoa; phylum Chordata; class Actinopteri; order Cypriniformes; family Cyprinidae; genus Cyprinus; species Cyprinus carpio. Next base: position 23,746,581 of record NC_056577.1, on the reverse strand, counting down.
AATTATTATGATTAAGTTACGTGTCTATCTGTTACGTTTCTCTTATAGAATGCATTCTTTATATACTCACTCTTTATTGGTTGATTTGTTCTTTAGAAAAATCAATGCAAAAGGTTTTTTTATTATTTTTTTATTTTTTTAATTGCACAGTTACATGATGTGTGAGTTTTAAGTCTGATTTTCTATTCAGTTTAATGTACTTTATTGGCATAGTTTGTGTGTACATTAATAAACAGATGTGGGCCGGATCTGGGCCAACACTATGTTGCTGTCTGGTTTACCAAAGCATGTCACAAAATGAATAATTGTGATTATAGTAATATACAAGGCAATAATCTGAAATATTAAGATTCTGTATTCCCAGACAGCAATATAGTGTAGGTCAAGATGTTCCCCACATCTGGCCTGCATGAAATCCAACAAACTGCTTGCTGTCTGGGCTATATAAGGCTCAGGTGTGGCTCAGATTTGGAGATTCTGGTTTACTTAAGGCTGAGAATTGGCACCAATAATAAAACACCTGTTTTGGCCCAGTTCAGGGACAGTTCAGGGTGATTAACTGGCTGAGATTCGGCCAGGTTATGGCCCATGTGTGGCCCTTGTCTGTAATCCAGTTCTGGGCCACTTCAGGGCCGTCATTCTTTGCGGCACTTGGGCTGAGGGAAAAGTGATTGTGTGGCTTGGATCTGGGCCAGAAGACATTTGCTATGTGGGACTAAAGACTTGTTCTACTAATTTATGATGTCTAATCCACGGAAAAAACATGTGGAAGCTGCTAAATCATATACAGAAGGACTTCATAAGCAGGAAAGTGTGTGATATTTTGACAAACTAAAGTTAATAGGTGGTCTATAAAATCTGTACTCCTTTGGCTCCTAAATAGGCAGTTGTGGCCTAATGGTTAGAGAATTGGACTTGTAAATTAAAGGTTGCAGGTTTGAGTCATGGTACTGGCAGGAGTTGTAGGTGGGGACGTGAATGTACAGTGCTCTTTTTGCTCCGGGCATTGGAGCAAATGACTGCCCACTGCTCTGGGTGGGTGTGAATGTGTGCACTTGGATGGGTTAAATGCAGAGCACAAATTCTGAGTATGGGTTACTATACTTGACAAATGTAACAACTTTCATGTCTTTCCTAAGACATTTTTTTTTTTGCACTCTTCTCCTTGATTTGTTATAACTTTTAGCAGTCTATATTACTCCATATGATTTTCCCGGTCCGACCGATTAGTACAGCCACACAACAATAATTGACCATTTTCAGCAGCAATAATCAGCAAAAGTTGCGTGCTCCGTTCGATTCAACGGCATTGTTTATGTTCAGTGCTGCCAGTATGGCCAACTTAAGAATTGATGATGTGTCGTGAAAACACTCTATAGAAAGAAGATAGAAACGCTTGAACTGATTAAACATGAAGACAAAAAACACACGATGTGACAATATATGGTTTATCTGTGTGTATCTGTGCCATCTCTGGTATTTTCATAATAATAAACTACATTTATCATTAACATTGCTTTAAACCATTCACAATTTGAATACATTTTTGTTTTTCTTGGACCATCTGCCATTTACACAATGCAAAGTGTCAGGAGTATTACTTGCATTAAAATGACTCAAGCATAAAGTCACACTGACTAATATTTGTGCTACTTTTAAACACAAATTATAAAATACATTAATCTTCAGCATGACGTAGTCCACAAAATGAATGCAGATGGACCGGATGCTGCTCGTGGGCTACCTGTTGAGTACCCCGGCTGTAAACCCTGATGATGGTTAATAAAACAGTCAAGTTTATACTAAAATATCATACTTAAAAAGACTTCCATTATAAGAACATTACTGTAAATGCATTTTAATGTGGGATGAGTTTGCTGTGTGCCATACCAGCAGTATGCCATATCATAGATTCTATGTAAAAGTGGTTAAATTGTATTTAACCCAGAATATTCCTTCCTGAAACCTCATCCCTGTGTGGAAGGACACTGGCAGCAGAGAAGTGATCTGCCTTATTAAAGGGTTAGCTCTGCGACACATCTGTTGATAAAAGCTTGTTAGGAGCATTTGATTGCTGCATATCAACGGTGTGGCCATTGATGGGCCCTACGATTGACAGAACTGTTTTCCTGCCTTGCTTGGCTTTGATTAATTGTGTTGTCTTTTATACGTGGGTGTGAAGGTCAGTCGTGGGAGATGGCAAATGAGAATTTACTCCACACACTCTTATTTGTTATTGGAGAAGACTAATCACATGCACTTCACCTCCTGCTACCACTTCTGAATACAGCCCACACACAGAGAGACAATAAAAAGATCTGAGCACTCCTGATTCTGCATATTCGCTTTTCTCTCTCTGTGTCTCATTCTTTTTAATACATCATAATGAGCACTCTAGTGGGTGTAGGGAATAGGTGGTCTTTAGAATTTTAAATGTTCCAAATTTGTTAAAAATTTGATAAAGTTAATGGCTGAATGCACATGTCTGTGCAAAAGAACACAATCCGTGTCCCTTTTATCCCATCTTTACTTTCAGAACCTTTGTGAACAATGATGAACTTGAACTAAGTTATGTGTAAGAATGTGTGACTTGTGATTTGGATTCCAGACAGACAACATGCAACTGAAAGAAATACTTTTCCTAAAAATGAAAATTTGCTAAAAATGTACTCACCCTCAGGCCATCAAAGATGTAGATGTAGATTTAAATGACTTGTTGACCAATGGATTATGGAGACAGATTAGTCTCAAATATAATTCACGCAAAAAACACGATTCACACATGCGTAAACAATTTCACATGCATGAAACCTAATTCACGTACACACAAAAAAAATTCACGTGCGTGAAAAAAAAAATATATTCACAAAAAGCAATTCACATGCGCAAAATTAAAATATATATTCATAAAATACATTTCACAAATGCAAAACACAATTCGTAGATATACAACTGTGCACAAAAACCTTTGAATGTTTAAAATGTACGAGTGTCTGAATGTACAAATCGTCATTTACTACGAATCCACTCTGATTTGTGTGTGTGTGTTTTTGAGACTTTCCATGCAGAGCTCTCTTCCCACGTGGGTCTGTCGTACTCTTTAGCCAATCAGATGCGAGCTTACCATTCAACCAATCATATCATAAGCCACCGAGAGTGCATTCAAGGAGCACGATTCTGCGCACCTTTTGCAATATGGATTAATTAGAACGGAAATTAAGCCTTTACATCAGTAATCCCATAGACAGTAAAAGAAATTGACACAGCGACCCAATTGGAACTCAATTGAGACAAGTGAAGCCCATTTTTAGCGATTTTTAGAACTTCCGTTTCTGACGCGCAGACTCAAACTAAGCTTGATGACGTCAGCAACCTGTCTGACAGATGTAAATCTTCTAGTAGCTGTGCGTGCAAACTGCCATCGTTAATCTTGCAGAGACGGCGAGCTTGAACGGGGAGTTCTTTGGCGTGAGTGAGCAGGAGTAAGTATTCTGATTAATTATTTTGTATAGTTTTTTAAAATGTAACGCCAGGGCTTCTATGGGCTTCTCTCTTGACGTCTCCCCGGTTGCCTGCGAGCTTCTGAATGCACTCTCAGTGGCTTATGATATGATTGGTTGAATGGTAAGCTCGCATCTGATTGGCTAAAGAGTACGACAGACCCACGTGGGAAGAGAGCTCTGCCAGGAAAGTCTCAAAAACACACACACACAAATCCGAGTGGATTCGTAGTAAATGACGATTTGTACATTCAGACACTCGTACATTTTAAACATTCAAAGGTTTTTGTGCACAGTTGTATATCTACGAATTGTGTTTTGCATTTGTGAAATGTATTTTATGAATATATAATTTTTTTTTTGCGCATGTGAATTGCTTTTTGTGAATATATATTTTTTTTTTCACGCACGTGAATTTTTTTTGTGTGTACGTGAATTAGGTTTCATGCATGTGAAATTGTTTACGCATGTGTGAATCGTGTTTTTTGCGTGAATTATATTTGAGACTAATCTGTCTCCATAATGGATCCTCTGCAGTAAATGGGTGCCATCAGAATGAGAGTTCAAATAGCTGATAAAACATCATAATACAAACAAACGCAAACAGGGCAGAACACTTTAGACAATAAAGGATGACCTGGCAAAGATATTAACCATGACAAAGGAACCAGAATACAAAGACTAAGAACAGCAGAATGACATTTTCAAGGCTAAGCAATGAATGAGTTAAAGAGGAAAGAAGAAAAACAATGCTTCAAATAGGGTGAGAGCCAGAGGTGACAGAGGTAACAAGACACAGGTGAATGCAATCAGTAATCAAGAGTCCAGGCAAAGGATTATGGGGAATGTAGTTATGTTAATGAGGGAGTGATAACAGTCTGCGGTGATCATAACAATATGCAACAAAGATACAAGAATAGTTTGTATTTTATGTACAGTATATATGTTTTGTATTTTGATACATAACATTTATATCGACAAATATTCATATTAATAATATTATTTTTTCAAAATATTTGAAAATTTAGTCAGTTCGGCCTGTTTCAATATGACACATTTTATACATTATCATCAACTAAAATGTTAATGTTAATTTTCACTATAAATATATGCACACTTATTTATTATTATTTTGAAAACCAAAAAATTATATAGTTTCTAAATTAAATTGATTACAACAAGAATGAACATTACAACAAGAATGAACATGAAATGTGTGTGTATTAATGATTCTATCATTAACACTAAGTAAGGGTGTGCTGGAGGACAATGGCTGCAGTGGATTCTAGCTTCCAAATATAGCACATACTGTAAATGCGCAATGATGTCCCCAAAGGAATGCTAGAGGAGGAAAAACACCCACTAGTCAGATTGAGGAAAAAAATAATAAAGATATATCTGTATTTATATATAAATATTTATTATTATTTTTTTTTTTTTTAGTGGTCATGCCATACAGGGATATATACTGTGGCAAATACCAGCATGCTTTAAGAATGCCCCACAGGACCAGCCTGATTCTGTATAGTGCAGTTTAGTTTGTGTGGGCTGTGCATTCAAAACCTGACTCATCCTGACTGGGCGTTTTACAATCAGGCGTCAGATGAATTCAAAGCTTCAGGGACACTGAAGGCTTTGGAATTGAAGGGAAGCAGTGACATAAACAGTACACCTACAGGAATAGATTAGCCAAGAATGTTCTGTTCTCTATATAGTAATATCTGACAAAGACCATGACAAAGTCATGAGACCACTGCAGGTGCAATGCTCACTTCCCTCTGTTTCGTCATACACACTTCTATATGCTTGATCAGCAAGTTCAAAGATGCTTGTCATTGGTTAGTGCCCGACAGCAAGGTTTTTTTGAAGTGCACTAAGTTGCTTATAATGCCTTTTCTTAGTCTGAGAACAGTGCGAGTTGAGGGAAACTTTAAAAAGCACACACAAACCAACATTTCTTGGCACTTTAAGTGCTTACAAGCTCAAGACTTTACAAGAAATATCCAGACCCTTGCACGATTTTCAGCCACTCCACTTCTCATTTTTCTATCTCTCTTCATTTCTGTCAGGGGTAATAAGCATGTTGCATTTCTCTCTCTCTTTTTCATTGTGTCTATAAGTAGTGAGACAAAGCAACCTAAGTAATCATTTCATTTAACTTTTTTTTTGTTTGTTTACTTCTGTAAATAATGCATTTACTTTTTAGGGGCATACAATATAAGTGCATTTCAAAGGCAAAATTAGTCAAGGAAATGTCCGTGAGATCAATCTATTATCTATATTTATGCATGTACTGTACAGTACATGAGATGGGTTTGTGTAAAAATAAATCTTAAGTTCATTCAGAAACTGTTGATGTGTTTGTATGTAGGCAAAAAAAGCTTGTCTCTGACCTCAGAGTGTACAGTAAAAACCTGCACATTTGCTACTTCCTGAAATGAGGATGAAACATTTATGACTAAACGGCAGGATGTGAGAGTAAGTGTGTAAGAGAAAGACAAGGAGGGCTAAGCGGGACAATCTAGTTAATTATTTGTGAGCACTTTGTCTTCCACATATAATGGTAATGTGTGGATTTAGAAAACTATACAAATAAAGTAATATAGAAAAAGAGTGTATGATGTTTTGTACTGCTGGTAAAAGTATTTTACTACACTACTACTCCCTGTCCCAACTGGTTTACAGTAAACACATTATTTTACAGAACTGAACATGCTAACATTTTATGATCAAGTTATCAAAATATGTCACATCATGTTAGCAAATCATCATTTCTTTTGAATTGATGAATGAATATAAATATGTTTGTGTTGTAATCTTGAGCCTATGAAAGGTTATACCAGAAATCTGCTGCTGTCAGTCTCAGACACTTAGACTTTATTAATCGTACTATTATTATTATTATTATTATTATTATTATTATTTGCAAAATAGCACAAATATTAACAGGATGGGAACAAGGTCCTATTGTAAGCCATTACTCAAAAAGGGAATGTTTTTGAATGCAACAAAACAACTAATACCAAAAAAAAATCACAGATCCATCCAATCTATTTCTAATACATACTGATGTTTGTTGTATGCCCACCAAAAATGATGTCACTTCTATGATGATGTCATTGAGAACCTTTTCTTAAATAGATGGATATTGTAAAAACTTAAAGGATGGAAAGTGAAATTGGACAGACAGACAGACAGACACACACACACACACACACACACACACACACACACACACACACACACACACACACACACACACACACACACACACACACACACATATAAACTGATTAGCAATATGATATGATATATGGTAGGGACATGAAAATGTACTGCATAACAGGAATGACACAAGAAAGGATGGGCAGATAGTCATCCAATAAAAATTCTAAAATGAACCACTTGGATACATGCCAAATATTCATCTTTCCAGAAAACTCAAGGGTACTGGTGACAGAGAGGGTCATGGGTAGGGGGGTGCATCCTGTTGTCCTTATAGGATTGGTAGTCAAAGTCCACCATGGCAGAAATTCCTTGATTGATCTAGTGTGCATTTATGGATTTTCAAATTAGTAAGGATTGCATGACAGGTTTGGAGATCAGAGAGAGAGGAAATGGATACAATTTCTCAGAGTAAATGCTTGTTCCAGAATGTTCTGCCTGATGGATTAGAGGAAAGGTGGTCTGACCGTTTAGCCCCCAACCTCTTGTGGAGCTGATTGGTCAAGAAGGTCTCCTTTATTCCCCATAAGTCTCTGATTCATTGCGGTTTGTGGAAGGTTGTGCTGTAGTCTGCCTCCATCATGGCTTCATATCTAAGGGTTGGCTCTTCCTGACAGAAAACTATGTATCATTCTGGCAGTCGGACTGATCAATTGGGCAGTGATTCAGTCCTTTTGGTCAGAGGATGAATGGAGAGGGTGATTGAATGCTCGACTCCAGGCCATTTTCAAAACCCAGGATTACTGGTGGACCTCACCCACCATGCTACATAAATATGCTGTATATTTCTGATGGAAGAAATACAATTCTGCAGAGTTACTTGATCTATTTAAACATGCATTCCATCCATTTTTTGTGTGTGTGATAAATATTTGTTGTACTTATTAAAACTTTAGCCTAGACAGATGCTAATGTTGGAATCAACTGAGACTTTTTTTTGCGTGTCTTGTTCAGTTCAATTGAGGATTGTAGTTGCCACCCCTGAAATCTGGGATTTTTCAGCTGCTATTTTGGTTACTGTTAGAAAAAATACACTCCCTTCCAGATGTTTTCTATTATATGAGATCTCATCTGCTGCCTTGCTCCTACCCTCCCTTTCTTTCCCCTAGGTTTTCTCCCTCCTCCCATCTATGTGCTCTCTCTCTCTTTTCTATTCCTATATCTCTTTACCTCAATGTATACCCGCATGCGCAGTTGATGCATAGGGTTCAATCGGTGAAGAATGGTGGGGGACCTTTGTGGGCCCAGGTTACCAGGTTTAGGTTGTCCTTTACTGAAAGTTGAAGAGTCCCCCTGCCAGCATTATTCCTTATATGGCCAGGAGTTCCTGAACATATGTATAACTTATATAACTTGTTGTTTTGGCTCATACTCAACCCATATGTAATCTGTATCCTATTGGTTGAAAGGGCTGTACCACCCTCATTTTATCCTTATATATACCCTGTGTAAGACAATAAAGATTTGAAGTGAAGGTATACTCAGATTTTGTGTCTGTTGTGCCTTTTCTTCCCACGGCCGTGAACACTTCTGGAGGACTGAGAAAACTTTGGTGGAAACGAGATAGGACGGGATCAGTTTATTTGTATATTAATTAACAATTTGGGGGCTCGTCCCGGATTTCTCAACAGACAGGTAAGAAATAATTTAATCATTTCCTCCCTGTCTAAAAGAGAAATTGATGATACTCTCGTTTCAATATTTTGATTGAGCCATATTTGGCATTCAATCTGTTATCCTCACATTTCGTATGTGAGAAGAAGAGTGGATGTTTTCTTGAAAACTTTCATTACCTATTTCTAAAATTCGAAATAGATGCTTTGTGAAAGATTATCCATTTATTTGCCGGAGTGTTCTCAGTCCTTTTAAGTGTCTTTATGAATAATGCTGAATTGAAAGTTTTTTTTTTTTGGCCAAAATATCAAAAAGTTAATATAAAACCGCGGACTTTGTTTTGTGTCTTGTCTGGGCATTCTCAGTATTGTGAAAAGTGCATTAAAAGAGAGGAGACATCTTTGATCTCAGATGGGGGAGACGATCTCGAGACCGCTTCCTGGCGAATTGCCAAGGGAGTGGATGTACAGAAACAATAAGGGATTTAATACTGAACCATATCTTAGTAACTTAGCTGGGTGGTCAGAGGGAAAAGTTCAATTGGATCCGTTTCCTCGTGAGGGGTCATTTAAAGATGAAGATATGAGAGCAGCTAAAGCAATGATAAAATCGGGCTGGGGAGACCCAACTTGGGACTATGATTATATGAAACAATCTTATGATGTTTGGGAAAAAATGAAGCCTTATTGGGATAAAGGACCGGAAAAGGGTAAAATGAATGAGGTGAAAACCTTTTTCCAAAAACCTCTTGACAATCCTAGTGTGCCTCCCCCTCGATATGAAATTGCTGCGAAACCCTCTGAGTCAGCAAAAGCAACTCCTAATCGACTGTATCCGCAGTTGCCAAGTTCAACAGATGTTTTTCCTTTTGTGCAGCTTCCAGATGGTTACAAAATTACTCCTCTGTCTATGTCTGAGGCAATGGCAATTTCTAAGGAATTGCCTGATCCAAGTCGTTGTCCACACCAGTATGTGTCAATGCTGAAGCGTTTAACTGCGTACAGCCAGTTGACTGAGCGTGATTATCGCTTCATCCTGACTAAGACTTTGCCACCAGAGATTACAGAGGAAGAGTTGATTGATGAGATTGGGTTTTTGAGTCCAGACAATGATGCACCGCCGTTTCGCGGTGGGTCATTGAATGGTAATAAACCACTGGATCTGTCTCGACCAAAATCTGCTAGAACGCTAAAAATAGTAGAATCAGATGATGATGAGGATGGATGGGTGTGGGCTGATGCAGAGCAGCTCAAAGAATTTTTTAAACAATTAACTGCTTTTCTGGTAAAATTGTCTTCGACTAAACAAGATTTGTCACATGCTGCAAATACTAAAACAGAAGGGTGGTGAGAATCCAGTTGCATTTTTCAATAGATTTAAACATGCTTGGACTGAAGAATCTGCTATTCCCTTGGATCAGCAATCTTCATTGTTTGTTAACACGTTTCTGAATAACATGCATAAAGAAACTGCACAGCTGGTACGTCTGACCACCCCAAACATTAATGACATTTCTGTGGATGCTTTGTCTCGTAGATTGCGTGAGCTCTCTGCCGCGGGGGCATTTGATGCCCCACGGGGAAAGACTCCTGCAATGATGCAACTTACTAATGTTGTAAAAGCGCACCCACAAGCAGCAGGGGGATCTAAAGTTTGCTTTTACTGCGGAAAGATTGGGCATTTTGCCAGAGTGTGCCGTAAAAAGGAGTTCGACAGAAAGAAGAAAAGAGGAGGGGTAGTTGGCTTCAAGCCACAAGTAACAGCTCCTCCGCAGCAGCAGCAGCAGCAGAAACAGAAACCAAACTACCCAACAACTTGGACTCCCCGTTAGGGGTGCCCACAGAGTTTAGAGCCCTCGTCCGATGCTTATAACATGATTTCTGTTACATATCCAAATGATTCGACTGTTTTGCCTTTTGTTGAACTAAAAGTTGATCATAAACCATATGTTTTTTTAATCGATACAGGAGCGTCCCTGTCATCCTTAAGCAGTCGATTTTATGAGGGCTCTATAACAGGGAAAACCATCAACTCTGTGGGAATTAGTGGTGTCCCTGTACGATGTGAAATCACACCAACTTTGCCGGTGACATCTAATGATGATTCCTCTTTGTTCAAAATGCATGCTTTTGCTGTTATACCTGATGCTCCATTTTGCCTTTTGGGAAGAGATTTGCTGCATAAAATTGGTGCCAGCATTGTTTTTGAAAATAATTCTCTACAACTCATGTTTCCTGCCGTGTATTCTCTCTCTGTTGATACAGGATGTGCTTCGTATGAGAGTGAGACTGCTAGTGCAGCACTACCGGAACTGACTGATGTAGACCCTCGATTATGGGCGGAGCATAAGGATGATGCAGGCTTCATAGATGTCCCCCCTTATGTGGCTAATCTGCTCAAGGACACACCAGTCTATTGCAAAACAATATCCTCTCTCAAAAGAAAAAGAGGATGGAATTCGGCCTGTTATTAAACAGTTATTGGCTCAAGGCATTCTGATACATACTCACTCACCCTATAATACTCCAATTAATCCAATAAAAAAGGCTAATGGCTCTTGGCGTTTAACACAAGATTTAAGGAAAATTAATGAATTGATTAAACCATTGGCTCCTATTGTACCTGATGTGCACACCATACTTAATTCTATTCCTGCCTCACATGCCTATTTCACGGTCATTGATATCTGCTCTGCATTTTTTTCTGTTCCTGTAGATCCTGTAACGCAGCCGCTGTTCGCTTTCACCTTTGACCACGCCCAACTCACCTGGACAAGGTTACCCCAGGGGTTCAGTGATTCCTCGGCGGTTTTTTCTGCCCTCGTGCATGCAACCCTAATGGATGCAAAGCTCCCTCCTGATACCTGCCTGCTACAATATGCAGATGATATTTTGGTTACCGGTGCCTCTGAGGACTTGTGTACTGCTGCCTCCACTATTGTTTGCAACATTCTGGCAGAGGCTGGTTTTAAAGCATCCAAAGACAAAATACAATGGGTCAAGAGGAAGGTCGAGTACCTCGGACATAAACTGTCGCAGGGCACAGTGAGACTGTCTGCAGATCGAAAAACCCATTGCCACATACAAGCATCCCTCAACAAAGAAGCAAATGCAAAGCTTCCTGGGCTTGGTGAACTATTGCAGATCATGGGTGCCGAACTGTTCCATGTATGATAAAATCCTGAGAGCAGCCACTTTGCAGGACTCTGATGAAATTACATGGACAGCTGAGATGGATCAAGCATTCACATATTTGAAAACATCCCTGATCAGGCCACCAGCACTTGGACTGCCTGTGTACTCTCAAGAGTTTCATCTTTACGTGCACGAGGATGGGGGTACAGCCGCCGCAATCCTGGCCCAAGAACATGGGGGAAATTTTCGCCCAGTGGCATATTTGTCCAAAACATTGGATTCAGTGGCAAAGGGGCTTCCGGCCTGTCTGCGTGCAGTGGCTGCTGCAGCGATCATGGTGCAAGATGCAGAGCGCATTGTTCTTTCACATCCTTTGGTGGTGCACACTAATCATCAGGTAGGGGTGATTATGCGAAATATTTCTACTCAACATATGACTGCACAACGTCGTTCAGGTTATGAAGCAATTTTATTGGCTACTGCAAATTTAACTTTGAAACCAACTTCTGTTGTTCATAGCCCTACCTTATGTTTACATAAGTTGTTAACACAGGGTGACTTCGAGGATGATGATCATGACTGCCTGGCCAGGATCCAAATTTCCACAGCCTGTAGGCCAGATGTTTCTACATCTGTCCTAGAGGAGGGGAATCATTGGTATGTAGATGGATCATGTTTTAAGCCAAATGACAATGAATACTTATGTGGCTATTCCATTGTTGAATTACCCGATCGTATTATTGAGGCCTACTCTCTGCCATACAAATCAGCACAGGTGGCAGAATTAATTGCATTAACAAGAGCTTGTCAATTGGCAAAAGGTCAGTGTATCAACATATATACTGACTCAAAGTACGCACATGGTATTGTGCATGACTTTGCTAAATTATGGGAAGAAAGAGATTTTAAGACATCAGAAGGAAAGCCAATTTCACACCACAGTGTTGTGGCTGAATTGATTCATGCAGCACAGTTACCATCTAAATTGTCTGTGATAAAGGTAGCTGGGCATGTGGCAGGAGAGTCTGAGGAGGCTAAAGGAAACAGATTGGCAGATGAAGTGGCAAAATGGGCAGCAAAAGATGTGATACTAAGTCCATATGTAGAAAAAGCAGGCACGGAAGTGCCTATGATGTCTTTTGTATTAACTAATGATTTGGACATTAAGGTATTACAGGCAAATCCAACACCAGCTGATTTGAATCACTGGGTAGCAAATGAAGTAAAACCAGATCAAACAGGTATTTTGAGAGATAAGCAGGGCAGGATTGCTCTGCCAGCATCCACAGTAGTTATGCTGTGTCGACATTACCATGGGGTTTCACATGTGTCGAAGGAAAAGGTAATCCAAAATCTGAATCAGTCCTATTGCATTGCGAACGTCAGAAAAAATGCGCTGTTGTTATTGGATTCCTGTTTGGTGTGTGCGAAAACAAACAAACATAAAGCTGTCAAACATGATTCTCTTCCACATCCAGAACTGCCTTTTCAACATTTGCAAATTGACTTTACACATATGCCTCCTTGTGGAAATCATAAGTATTTGTTAGTAATAATTGATCGTTTCTCTAAGTGGCCAGAGGCATTTCCGTGTGGAAAAGAGAATGCACAGACAGTAGTGAAAATCCTTGCTAAGGAAATTATACCACGTTTTGGTATACCGACGGGTTATAGAAAGCGATAATGGAACACCGTTCGCTTCAAAAGTGGCACAGCTGCAAGCCAAAGAGCTAGATATTAATTGGCATTTCCACATACCCTACCATCCCCAATCAGCCGCCGTCGTAGAGAGGACTAATCAGACGATAAAAAATCGAATCACTAAGGCCTGTCTATAAAAACAGGACGAAAATGGGTCGATGTGTTACCTGCTGTTTTAGCAGAAATGAGAATGTCCCCCTCAGCGAAAACAAAAATGTCTCCATTTGAAATAATCATGGGTAGACCTTTCCCAACCCCTTGGGTCAGAGGTCGTACAGGTAATCTTTCCACAGGTGACACGGAGGTGATCATCGCAGATTATTGTGGATTGGTTGATTAAAACATTAAATAGCATAAATGGTGATGTGTCTCTCTCTCTCCCTCTTCCAGCAGACAACCCAACTCACTCTTTTGCTCCAGGCCAGCAGGTGCTGATAAAGTGTTTGAAGCCTCCAAAGCTAGGGGAGCCAAAGTACCTTGGACCAGCAACTGTCATAGCTGTGACAAGGACCGGGGTGCTGACTGATTTCCAGCCACAGTGGATTCATGCCAGTAGGCTAAAGGCGGCTCCGGCTACAGGAGGGGAACAACTGTGATCGTGTTGAGATCGAGGAAGTGGAGGAGAGTCGACGACGCGTGGAGGGACGAAGAATAGAAGAATACAGTCATCATTAAAAGAGAGTGATATGGCCATGTGTATAAAGCGAGAAATACGATTGGCCATAATGATAAGCCTGTTTACCTGTACGTACACTTTAATTGATACAGGTAATGAAACTTGGCTTGGACACGAAGATGCGCCCCATGGATATGCCACTAATATGTGGTGGCGGTTTGCCAACTATACTGCCAGAGCTGAAGGAAAAAAGGGACCTTGTTATGTATGTACAAAAATGCCACATAGTACTACAGGGCCACGTGTAATCATTGAAGCCCCATCACCAATAGAGTGGGAATGTCTTTCATTTATTAGTATAGGGGGATTGGTCTCCACCTTAAAGACGGTTGGGCGATGGCAGTGTAGACCGAATATAACTGTGTGGTTTATACCTCAGGTATTTGCAAGAGTGACAGTTGTAAATTCTATTCCAGATTCATTGTTTTGTGTAGAAAGAACAGAAGGAGAACAGAAATTAGGTGAAATTCCAGTGACTAAATGTAATCAAAGTTATCAACATTGCCAAATGAAAAGTGTTACTTGCTGCAATTACTGTCTCTTGAATGGTGGTGGAGAGGTAGATCTGGAACAATGTTCAAACCAAACTCCCATTGCCGCTAACTACAGTGGTTAGCTATGGATGGAGCAATAACACCATAAGAAGAAAATGTGACTTTTTCTGTTCTTTTAGGGGAGATCCAAGGTGTCATATGTATGCTCCAAATCAACGAGGAACCAGAGCTTTAAGAGACTGGTATTGGCTTTGCGGACATTCAGTATATACTTCTCTCCCAGTGGACTGGAGTGGGAGATGTGCGTTAATAAGCTTAGAAGAACATTCTTTAATTGTGCGACTCCACCCCGCTCAAAATACAGAGGAACCACGAGTTAAGCGTTCTTTGGCTGATCGTAATAAAATCCTCGCAATAGCCAGAGATAACCCAGTGCCAAAAGAACATCGACTATGGACTGCCACTGAAAAGTTTTTTCAGTCAATGTTTCCTGCCTTTGGAGTTTCGTCGTTACAGATCGAATCGGAGTATTTGAGATACGAGTTACTTATGTTTATAAATACTACTAAAGATACGCTTGAAGCTGTTAAGGAAGAACTAAGAGGGCTCCGATTGACCGCTCTACAAAATCGATTGGTGCTGGATCAAATTACCTCGTCGAAAGGAGGAGTCTGTGTAATAGTAGGAACTGCTTGTTGTACGTATATTCCAGAAAATGATGCAGATGGACATTTGATAGACGAAGGTTTAATGAATATGACTAGAATTGCTCAAGAGTTGCAGGCAAGGGAAACAGCAAATAATCAAAGTGATTTTTTGGGTTGGCTTACAGGATGGCAAAGAATGTTTGTAAGTGCCTTAATACCTATAGGGGTGATCTTGTTAATCCTTGCATTTATTGTATGTTGTATTATCCCATTTATCAGAATTCTGATTAATCGTGCTATGAATACTCTTGTATCTACACATTATGCCTTTGTGAGTAGACCTGTTAAGGGACACATAAGGTTGAAATACATGAAGAACAAATATACTCTTTACATTTATAATACTATTATGAAGGAGATGATTAAGTAATGAAGTATGGAAGAGAGTGTACCTTTGTTGTTTATTTCATAAACAAAAGCAGGCAACTGTTGGAGAAAAAATACACTCCCTTCCAGATGTTTTCTATTATATGAGATCTCATCTGCTGCCTTGCTCCTACCCTCCCTTTCTTTCCCCTAGGTTTTCTCCCTCCTCCCATCTATGTGCTCTCTCTCTCTTTTCTATTCCTATATCTCTTTACCTCAATGTATACCCGCATGCGCAGTTGATGCATAGGGTTCAATCGGTGAAGAATGGTGGGGGACCTTTGTGGGCCCAGGTTACCAGGTTTAGGTTGTCCTTTACTGAAAGTTGAAGAGTCCCCCTGCCAGCATTATTCCTTATATGGCCAGGAGTTCCTGAACATATGTATAACTTATATAACTTGTTGTTTTGGCTCATACTCAACCCATATGTAATCTGTATCCTATTGGTTGAAAGGGCTGTACCACCCTCATTTTATCCTTATATATACCCTGTGTAAGACAATAAAGATTTGAAGTGAAGGTATACTCAGATTTTGTGTCTGTTGTGCCTTTTCTTCCCACGGCCGTGAACACTTCTGGAGGACTGAGAAAACTTTGGTGGAAACGAGATAGGACGGGATCAGTTTATTTGTATATTAATTAACAGTTACAATACAGTTTGTTTTAATATTAAAACACATGTAGGCATTAGCAAAACTCTTAGACATTTATTTCACCTGAACACTTGAGAGATCAAATGAAATGGTCTCATGGTTTACTATTTCCATCTGGAAAATGTTTTAATTACAAACTAGACTCATTGGGAAAATGTGCCACAGGCCAATGACTTTTCAGGCAATACCCATACTCACTAATTTATCTATAATTTCAGAACATTAAGTCTAAACTTAAAGAAATTTGAAATTTGGTGCAAATGCACACAAGGTCAATTTAACATCATAACTCTGCAACCATTTGATTGATGTACTAACATGTCATAAAATACCAATCAGAATTATTTTTTTTTTTCTGCCATGTTGAATTTCTTTTCTTTCCTTTTATTTTTACAAGATTAAATCAATTCATAAGATTTCTCTCCTCAAAAACATGCTGAATTTTGAATTCGACATGGCTCCCCAGGAAAACTAAAAAGTATTGGGTGAAACGACACATATGCATGTAGAACTGTAGTCTGAGAATGTCTAAAAGATTTGGCAAGGTTCTGATATTTGAGAGCAATCATCCTTCTCCCCGTTATCCCATCTGCTCAGACCCTGCTAATTGCCACTTGCTGCTAAATTTATTATACGTTTTTTTTTTTTTTTTTGCAAACATAAATTACAATATTCAGTGATGAGTCTGAATCCATTTGAATCCTGTCCATGTTGCACCATAAGATGTTTGAGTCTTTTTTGTTGTTGTTGTTGAAAAGTCGTCCATCTGTCCATGCTCACTCTGGTCAAAAGTGAATGGTGTCTGAATTATTTTTATATATTTAGTTTGACTTTTCACAGAGCTGCCACCATCAGTCATGACAGACAGCAGCTTGTATAGCTCCCTTGTCATTTTTCACTGATAATTTTCACCACCGCTGTGGCTCGCAAATCGCAAATTGATGTCATGGTGCTTAGTTATGAGACACTTGAGAACCAATGATGTTATTGACATCCAACCTGCGGCATGAGTGCCATATTCGATTTGAGAGCCACAGTGGAGGTGAATATTATCAGTGAATATTTACCTTTCGGTCTTATGAACTACTTTTCGAGCTCTTTAAAAAAACTTGCGTTTACTCATGCTTGTTGTGTTCTGTACTATTAGTGTGTATTTTAGAACCAATTCCATACTGAGAAAAGGCTTGAGCAGCGATGGGTAGAGCTAATTGTGCACATAATACTTTGATCTACATTTTCATGAATTAAACATATGAGTGACCTAGCTGTCAGACTCCTCAAATAATTCCAATGGCAGACCGCCTGCCACGTTTTGCATAAACAGCCATAATTTGACTCTCATTACAATTTTGTTTTTTACTGTCTTGATTTATGAAGGAATTTGATGAGATTTTTTTTCAATAAATATTCGTTAGTTTGGCTTCTGGGCTAAATATGTTTCACTGGAATGGCAAATACTGCATTAATGCCATCCTATTGGACCCTGTTTTGGTATTAATTTTCTGGAATTAACTCTGCCACTAAAGGTTCTTCTTCAACTATTTTATTTATTATCATGGTAACCTCAGTTGTCCCCTACAGCAGCTCGTTCATCACACCATGCCTGGGTAGTCTCTGATGGAGAAGTGCTTCTGTACAGGACCCATCACAGGGTATTGAGCTCTGCTGCGGGTTGGAGACAACATGGTCCTTATCACCCCTAAACAGCCTTCTGTCCTGCCTGGTTCTAATGTCTGAGTGACACAATGGTCAACACCATACTGCTTAGCTTCCTTTTGACTGATTTTATTGGAGGGAAATTGTAACCTATGTGATCCTGTGAGTTAAAACTCCCTATGTCTACCATATAAGCCATCCTGTTTCTGTTGAAGGAATATTTCACAAAAAAAAAAAAAAAAAAAAAAAAAAAAAATTGCCCATCATTTGCCATGGTTGTGTAATATTAAGAATTAGAGAATTGGTGGCCTTTCAATTCTGAATTAAAATTTGAATTGAATTGGCCACAACTTTTGATTGAAAATTTGATCTATCTATCTATCTATCTATCTATCTATCTATCTATCTATCTATCTATCTATCTATCTATCTATCTATCTATCTATCTATCTATCTATATATCTATCTATCTATCTATCTATCTATCTATCTATCTATCTATCTATCTATCTATCTATCCATACACACACACAAACGTTTGGGGCCCCCTCAATCCACACATCCCACTCATATATCTAGACATCTATCTAGACATCCCTGATATGTAAATAACAAGGATGCACAATATACTGTATATTTGTACCATATCAATTCTTGTTGTTTTTTTTGAATTTTGAATTATTACTCAATTAATTGTTTATTTATTTCATTAAATATTGGATATTTATTTGTGCATACACATTCCCCTTATTTTTTATTTGATTATGTTTGCAGAATGCTTACTTAAAATGAATCTTTTAAAATTGTAATAACACTATTTAAATGAATCTTTTGCTAATCTGAAAATGAATATCCATTTTCCATACTGTGCACATCTTAATTAATAATAACAATAATAAAAAATCAAGAAAATTGTTTTGACAAACTTTGCTTTTAAAAATTACATGAATGCATTTCTTTTTTATTTCAATTAAATGTTATTTCAAATTAAAATTAAAATTAAAATTGCCATTTCACTTCCTTTTTGTGACCTCAATTCAAATTCAGTTTTAAATGGTGCTGTTACATTTCCCAGTATGTTTGGACTTTAATGTTGAAGTTCTTGTTTCTTAGATTCCTGTGTTAATGTTGTAGTCCTTTGAAGTTCATTTTTTGATTGGTTCCTGATGTTTGTTTTCCTCAGGTGTGTCTTGTTTTCCAATTGCCCATGTCTTTTTAGTTTCTTGTATGCTTGATTATTTCTCTAATAAACTATAATCTGCACATGGATCCTACTATCCTCTGTTGCTGATTCACCATCATTACAAGTGCACAAATGCCCTTATATACTACCTTATCACACTCATTATAGACCAAGATGTTGCTCTTAAAGGAGCGGTTCCTTTAAGGTTGTATGTGTATATATATTTTTGTCAGATTAAATATTATATTTACCAAGACTGTTTCTTTTCCTAGAACAGTAAGAGCTATCATCATTACAATGAGCTGCAGTATTGAAATCAACATTAACAGTATTCTTTGAGAGAACAAGAGGGCAAAGCTTTCTGCTTGACCCCTGTTTGTGATTAATGACCTTTTTTAATGAACTGCCTCTGTTGTGATGCGTCAATTGCCCCTCAGGCCTTATTGTAAATTCTCCACCATCAGTTCATCCATTTCCTCTCTCTAACATCGCTCATTTATATTAATTACACATCCCTCAGTGCAAATATTCATGCAGTGCCTGTTATTAAGTCCAAAATCTACATTATTGGCATCCCTACAGCTCTCCTCTCATTGGCCTCCTACATACAGGCACAGCACAAGCCAATCCGATTTAATATGGCCTTCTTTTGGTCCTACTTTTTGCACCTCTAATACCCAGAGGTGTGATCTTAGTGTGTGAAGGAAAACAGAAACATATATTTTCCTATAGTTATATAAACAACTATTGTGAGAGTCATGCTGAAGCCCTCTAGTGTGGTTTGCTCTGTCATCAGAACATTAGCTGGTTGATGAGAAAGGCAAATAACAGTGTTTAACATGCAGATATTTTTAAATAAAGTGTCATAGTGCTGTGATCTCTGTTAGTGTGGTTACTCTGTTACCACAGGGTTCTGTTTTTTTTTTCTTTCCAATAGGAAACTGCCTCGCATGGCACGATTCCCAGCGGAGAGTGTTTCCCCTCATTGACAAATATCAGATTCCTCATTTATATGACAATTACTAAACAAATTAATACAGCAGCATGAAAAATAATTCCGGCGAAGACGTCAGCGACTCCTGTTTGCTCACTCATATCTGTTTTACTCCAAATAAACTAATTATAGATTGCAACCTTTAGAGTATTCTTTGCAGCTGAAGGGCTAATGATTGATAATGCTTTTTAATTAATCACATGCTAATTATGCTTTGCCTGACATTTGCCACTACATCCACTGCAGCTGAGAGAGACATATGGAGCATATGTTTTCAGAGGGCATGCTACTGTGCTTATCGTTGCATTATGAAATTCTGAAATATACATTGTTTTAAAGGGTATACTGGTATTTCTAAATCATTCTGCTGACGCCTGTATTGGTTGATGTATGGTTGATAAACATTTTGAAATATTAATCTTCAGTTTTGACCTGGCAAGTACAAGCTGGAAAAACGTTGTATTTAATAATAAGATATGAAAGTCCATGCGTTGAACATAATCACAATTAATCAGAATCAGAATCAGAATCAGAATCAGAAAGAGCTTTATTGCCAAGTATGCTTGCGCATACAAGGAATTTGTTTTAGTGACATAAGCTTCCAGTACACAAAAGACAACAACACACAGTCAAAAAAAAAAAAAAAAAACCCTTTGCAGATAAATAAGTGTATAAACAATTGTGCTATAAATGATAATGGAATTGGATTGAGTAAGATGCAGGGATGTACTAGGATGAAGGGGTAACAAATAAATATAAGGATATTGCACATTTTTATTGTATAAGTGGGGAACATTTAACTGTTCATGAGGTAGATTGCCTGGGGGAAGAAACTGTTCTTGTGCCTGACTGTCCTGGTATTTGCGGCTCTGAAGCGCCGGCCAGATGGCAAGAGTTCAAAGATGGGGTAACTTGGGTGTGAGGGATCCAGAGTGATTTTCTGAGCCCTTTTCCTCACTCTGGATGTATACAGTTCTTGAAGGGTGGGCAGGGGAGCACCAATAATCCTTTCAGCAGTCCGAACCGTTCTCTGTAGTCTTCTGATGTCTGATTTTGTAGCTGAACCAAACCACACAGTTATTGAAGTGCACAGGACAGACTCAATGACGGCTGAGTAGAACTGTTTCAGCAGCTCCTGTGGCAGGTTAAACTTCCTCAGCTGGCGAAGGAAGTACAGCCTTTGTTGGGCCTTTTTAACAATGGAGTCAATGTGATTGTCCCACTTCAGGTCCTGAGAGATGGTGGTTCCCAGGAATCTGAATGACTCCACTGCAGCCACAGTGCTGTTCATGATGGTGAGTGGAGGGAGTGCAGGGGGGTTTCTTCTGAAGTCCACGATCATCTCCACTGTTTTGAGCGTGTTCAGCTCCAGGTTGTTAAGACTGCACCAGACAGCCAGCTGCTCAACCTCTCGTCTGTAAGCAGACTCGTCACCGTCCTGGATGAGACCGATGAGTGTGGTGTCGTCTGCAAACTTCAGGAGCTTGACAAAGGGGTCTTTTGAGGTGCAGTCGTTGGTGTACAGCGAGAAGAGCAGTGGGGAGAGAACACATCACTGAGGGGCACCAGTGTTGGTGGAGCAGCTGTTGGACACGAATTTCCCCAGTCTCACTAGCTGTTGCCTATCTGTCAGAAAGCTGGTGATCCACTGACAGATAGAACTAGGAACAGAGAGCTGGGTCAGTTTGGTCTGGAGGACTGTTGGGATGATGGTGTTGAAAGCCGAACTGAAGTCCACAAACAGGATCCTCACATAAGTCCCTGTTTTGTCCAGATGTTGCAGGATGAAGTGCAATCCCATGTTGATTGCATCATCCACAGACCTGTTTGCTCGGTAAGCAAACTGCAGGGGGTCCAGTAATGGTCCAGTGATGTCCTTCAGATAAGCCAGAACCAGTTTTTTCAAACGACTTCATGACGACAGATGTTAGAGCCACAGGTCTGTAGTCGTTAAGTCCTGTAATCTTGGGTTTCTTTGGAATGGGGATGATGGTGGAGCGTTTGAAGCAGGAAGGCACTTCACACAACTCCAGAGATCTGTTGAAGATCTGTGAAAAGATGGGGGCCAGCTGGTAAGCACAGGTTTTCAAACAGGCTGGTGTAACGCCATCTGGGCCTGGTGCTTTTCTTCTTTTGTTCTTCCTGAAGACCTGGCGCACATCATCTTCACAGATTTGAAGAGCAGGAGGTGTGGAGAGGGGGATTGCAGGAGGTGTTAACGGTTGTGTAGAGAGATGGTCAGAATGGGTGTTGGGGGTTTCAAATCTACAATAAAACTCATTCAGGTCGTTAACAAGTCGTTGATTAGCCTCAGTGCAGGAGGATGGTGTCTTGTAATTAGTGATGGCTCTCAGTCCACTCCACACTGAAGTTGAGTCGTTGGAAGTAAGCTGGTCTTCCAACTTTTTAGCGTAGGTCTTTTTAGCCGCTCTAATCTCTTTGTTCAGTGTGTTCCTGGCCTGATTGTACAAGACTCTGTCCCCATTTCTGTAGGCATCCTCTTTGGCCTGACGAAGATGTCTGAGTTTTGCTGTAAACCATGGCTTATCATTGTTGAATGTTAAATAAGTCCTGGTAGGAATGCATATATCCTCACAAAAACTAATATATGATGTTACGGTCTCTGTGAGTTCGTCCAGATCGGTGGTAGCAGCTTCAAAAACACTCCAATCAGTGAGGTCAAAACAGGCTTGTAAATCCTGCTCTGTTTCGTTGGTCCATCTCTTTACAGTCTTTACTACAGGTAAAGTTAATGCAAAAACATGGCAATATAACAATATTATAATGCAATATAACAATTCTAAGGACAGCGTACAGCGTAGTGACAACCCAAGTGCAGTTTATTTACAAATGATCCAGAAATCCAAACAATAAACAAAGACTTGACTAGACTTGACTTGACTTGAACAGACTTGATGAGGCATGAACAGACTTGACGTGAACAGACTTGATGTGACATGAACAGACTAGACACACCGATAGCAGGTTACAACATTAATACATGACAGGGAACAAGGCAATAGCATGACTACTTATAACAGACAATGAGGGTCACATGACATGAACAAACCAATAAGCAAACAGAACTGATTATCACATGACAAGACAATAAACCAATCAGAACATGACACAATTAACAAGAGGAACCAGTAGCATGAAGACAAAAGGGCAAGTGAAGCATGACACAAACAGCAATCAAACAACAACAAAATAAAAGACATGAAAACATGAACATGAAGCCAAAACATGAAACAAAACCCACATTGCATTTCCTCCCCTCTAAGGGCGGCTCCAGAAGCCCAAACAACAAAACCCAAAAAGTGCAGGACGGTGGTGGAGTGGAGGTGGAACGGGGGAGGGATGGAGGGCCAGGCTCGTGAATCAGAGGCAGGTTCAGACTGTGGAGCAGAAACAGACAATGGAGCAGAGGGGGACCTGGACCGTGGAGCAGTGACAGTCAACGGAACAGAGGGGGACCTGGGCTGTTGAGCAGTGACAGACAGTGGAACAGAGGGGGACCTGGGCTGTTGAGCAGTGACAGACAGTGGAACAGAGGGGGACCTGGGCCGTGGAGCAGATCCAGAGCAGTATGGAGCCATGGCGGGGCAGGCCTAGCAGGGAGCCATGGTGGTGCAGGCAGAGCAGGGTGGACAGACAGTGAGTTCATGAGTGGCCTCTGTGGCCGTGACAGGACAGGGAATGAGTTTGTGCATGGCCTCCTTGGCCGTGGCAGGACAGGCAGAGAGTTCCTGGACAGCCTTCTGGGCCATGGCGGGACAGACAGAGAGTTCGTGGATGGCCTCCTTGGCTGTGGCAGGACAGACAGAGAGTTTGTGCATGGCCTCCTTGGCCATGGCAGGACAGGCAGAGAGTTCGTGGACGGCCTCCTTGGCCGTGGCAGGACAGACAGAGAGTTCGTGGATGGCCTCCTTGGCTGTGACAGGACAGACAGAGAGTTCATGGACGGCCTCCTTGGCCATGACAGGACAGGCAGAGAGTTTGTGGACGGTCTCCTTGGCCATGACAGGACAGGCAGAGAGTTTGTGGACGGCCTCCTTAGCCATGACACGACAGGCAGAGTGTTTGTGGATGGCCTCCTTAGCCATGACACGACAGGCAGAGTGTTTGTGGATGGCCTCCTTGGCCGTGACAGGACAGGCAGAGAGTTCAAAGGTGGCAACACCACCTCTGGAGGTTCTGCAGTGGAAGCCACCTCCTCTTCAGCATCTGAAGCCAACGCCTCCGCCCACTGGGGCACTGGAGTGAATTCACGGTCAGGAGCGGCCTCAGGAGCAGACTTGTGGACAGGAGAGATCTCTGAATCGCAGTGTGCAGCCCACACACTCAAAATGGCGACTGCCATTACTGGAAGCACTGAGGTCATGGGAACAGTCTCTGTGACTGCCATGACATGGCGAGACTCAGGCGTGGTGGCCATCTTGGCCGGGGACTCAGGCGTGGCAGCCATCTTGGCCAGGGACTCAGGCGTGGCGCCCATCCTGTGTGAAGGCTCTGGCTTGACAGGCATGACGTAATCATACTCAGAGATGGCAGCCATGTCGTGATGAAGCTCTGGAATGGCGGCCATGTTGTGACGAGACTCTGGAATGCCGGCCATGTCGTGACGAGACTCTGGATTGGCGGCCAAGCCGCGAAATGGTGAGACTCTGGATGATCAGTTGAGACATGACAAGACTCTAAAAGGGCGGCCATTTTATAGAGAGACTCTTGTGTGGCAGCCATTTTACAACGGAGCTCTTCAATGGCGGCCATGTTGGGAAGAATCTCTTGAGTGACCGGCATGATGTGAGCAGGCTCTGGCTTGGAAGACGTGATGTGAAGAGGACTTTGCGTAGCAGGCATGACGGGAGCAAACCCTGGCATGTGGTGAGCAGGTCCTGGAGTAGCAGGCTTTACATTAGCAGGCTTTGGCGTAGTAAACATGATGTGAGCAGGCTGTAGCTTGGCAGACATGAGATGAGCAGGCTTTGGGGAAGTGTCATGTTCCTCCTCCATGACACCCACAGTGAAAGCAGACCCACTCAACTGTAATGCAAAGTCAATGTATTGTTCAAGTGACCAGTGTGGAGTATTGAGTGGCATTAACTGAGAAGTGTTCTTGTTTAAACCAAAACGGAATATGTCCTTGAGGAAAGTATCATTAAAATCTACCAGGTAGTACAGTTTGCAAAAATCTGCCACGTAGTACTCAAAAGAGCGATTACCTTGACGGAGGCTCACTAGGCGACCTGCTGGATTCATTTTGCTGGTCATGTATTCTGTAAAGATTAGTCCACTGAGGGCGAGCATAGTAAGGACCCAAGTGCAGTTTATTTACAAATGATCCAGAAATCCAAACATAATCCAAACAATAAACAAAGACTTGACTAGACTTGACTAGACTAGAACAGACTTGATGTGACATGAACAGACTTGATGTGACATGAACAGACTTGATGTGACATGAACAGACTAGACTCACCGACAGCAGGTTACAACATAAGGATGCAACATATTGCTACTATATACATTTTTGGCGATTAATCCATTAATCCATTAATCCATCCATCCATCCATCCATCCATTAATCCATCCATCCATCCATCCATCCATCCATCCATCCATCCATTCAGTTTTTGTTTAAATATTTAATATTTGTGCAGGCACAAATGCAAGTTCAAATGTACTCCTTGCCGAAACTATGGCACCCATTTGTGACACTTTTAGCTTCCAGATCTTTGCTTTAACTGAAAACCCAAAACAGCTTAGTCAGAAATATATCAGGTAAACAGGAAAAAAAGTGTGCAGGGAGGGAACCCAAAACTCTGAGTATCAGACCATAATAAGATTCCTGTTCGAGCATGAAACCTATTAAGCGTTTGGAAGGATTTGCTCTTATTCACACAACCTAGGATTTAATTTTTATGTTGCACTCCATTTCTTGACTGAACGACACAAAATGTCCCCTTTGACAGATTAGACAGAGACAGCTTGCTTTAAAGGCAATATCCTGTAACAAAGAACACAGAACTGCTATATACTCTACACAGTTATACTGTATGCTGCAATACTGTGCAATTCTGAATATGCAGCTGTATTGTATTAAAAGGAAACTGAGCTACATATAAGCTTTCACAATAATGATCTAATTATGATTATTTGTATGCTGAACATTTCTGAACAATTCTTAAACTTTGTTTTGTATTGAGAGCTAACTTGGGCCATTTTTGTCCACGCACCAGTAGAAAAGAAATTACTTAATGATATTTTTTATAATATCTCAACTGTTTCTTCTAGACAGCAATGCGATTAAACGCAAGACAATGGAGACTTCGCTTATGATCTGCTTTTTAGATTTTTCTTCACATGTAATCTCCACAAGAATTTTCACAAGTTTTCAGATTTTCTATAAAATCCCAAAGTCTTGCTAAGATTTCATTTTGAACAGAAACATTTTTCATCAAACAATGATCAAATTTTGTGAGCGATGCTATCCACATTCATTTTATAGCTCTGTTATTACTCTGTCGAAATCTGATACTATTTTAGGAGACACATCTGAGACAAAGCTGCAGCTTGAACTATGACCGAAAAGTCTACAATGTTTCAAGGGTGATGAAAGATCAATAACTCCCCATAGGCGTAATAGTTTTTATGCTTTATCACTTTACACCAACCCTACACCTAAACCTACCCCTCGCAGAAAATTTAATTGTTAACATATATTCAGTATATTCAAAGAAATAGTTCTTTACATTTGTAATAATATTTCGCATACTGTTTTTACTGTATGTTTATTTAATAAATGCAGCCTTGGCAAGACATTTCTTTTAAAATAATTAAAAAATCTTAATAACTTTTGACAGTAGTGTAGTGTATGTGATAACTTTGTGTGAGGGACAGAATGAAATGTAATCATTATTGTGGCTGATAGAGCTTCCCATTTCTGGGTCACTCCTACACGGAGGCCTACAGCCTTGGTACCTTAACAATTAGAAATCAGTCTACCGTGACAGATAAAACATGAGACAGAGTGAGCAGTTCACAGCTGGATTTTATAGCTCCAGGTTCAGGGTTTTTTTATTTTAATAATGGCTGTACCACTTTTCAAGTCTCACGTCTCAAAGCTTAATTGCATTGCAGTTTTTTTTTTTGCCATTTATCAAAAGAATTCAGAAAGATGATCATTACAGGAAAAAAAAAAATAATCAATGAGCCAGTATGTCCTGCCCAATGCTGATCTATGTTATTTTTTGATAAAGATAAAATGATACACCTCAATGATCCTGTTTTATATCACCATTAGTTAGGTGGCAGGGGAAAGATCAGATTAAAAATCTATTAGGAACCAACTCTTGGGTTTCATTAGAGGAGAACTTCTGCTTACAAGAGCATTTTCTACTTTAATTAGTAATACCTGCTAAAATAAAGTTATCATCCCCTTTACAAATTAGTTGATGTAATAAATCATGTGCATACAATGTGCCCTCTTATGTTTACACAATGTCATTTTGGTGTCTGTATGTGTGTTGTGTATGTTGCATGAGCTTATCTCTGTGTTCAGTGTAGGTAGTGATTTTTTTTTATGTTGGTTCTTATAATCTGCTAAATTACAATTTTGCTGTAATTCTATAATTTGATAAATGAATTATATAGACTGACCTGTTTTTGTTATGCAGTGAGTATGTCATCCAAATCTGTCTTCACAGCATTTAAAAGAAGCTGGGAGACTGGATGTTTATTGACGTGATAAATGAAATATATACTGTATATGTACAGTATGTATGTATATATATATATATATATATATATATATATATATATATATATATATATATATATATATATATAGACTCTTAAAAAAATAAAAAAGGGTTTTTTTGCAGTGATGCCATAGAAAAACTATTTTGGGTTTCCAAATAAACCATTCAGTGAATAGTTTTTATCACTCCGGGTCCAAGGGTGTTTTGGGGCCCTGGAGAAGTTTTGACATGCCCTGACATTTGTACTTATTTCAGTTGCTTATAAACATTTTAATGGCTAAAGTTTAATAACACTGTAATCAGCACAAACTGGGCTACAATAATATGTGAGCAGCATGTATGTACGTGATTGTGTTACAGTTGCACAGTGTTGCATGAAACATGACTGTATCATGTACAGTGTGAGCACGTAAATCGTGAGCTTTGACTTTACATCGCATGCTATCTGCTTGTACAGTGTGAGTTGGTACCTTGATGAAATGGCACAGTGTATGCCCAGGCAAGTCACTCAGCATTCATCTTTGAAACGCCTCTCGGTCAGCTATTTTATTCATGCAAGTATATCTCCTGTTGTCACAATGTCATTCAGTTAAGTTTGGTTTTCTGTGTTCATTTCCTGTCTGCATGTCTGATTTGTTACCATGGTGTTTGATTTGAATGCTTTATCGTGTTCAGCTGTGTTCGCCTAATTATTCTGTGTATATTAATTCCTCTATTTGTATCCTCATTTGTTCGGTATTGTCATCGGTATTGTCAGTGCTACATTTTTTCTTCTATGCCTCCCTGCCTTTTTGAGTTTGTTCAGTTTATCTATAGCCTACTATTAAAAGTTATTGTAAATGATCTTCTTCGTCGTGCCTTGGATTACCTCGTTGTGTGACACCTGTGTCTTTGAATGGGGAAACATCAAATTATCCAAAGCTGTTCACAAAGCTAACAATTAAATTTCATTTTTGAAATCACCAATAAAATCTGACAACAACTGTTTTTTATGCTCAAACAGCATTTAAAAACCTATTTTCAGACTAGACCAGTCAATGCGCATGTGCAGTCTTGAGTAGCCCATAGCAAACGAGATTCTAATGGCAGCTCCAGGGATGTAATTGTCTCTTTTATTTAGAAAGCCTTTTTTTTTCAGATTGAACATGCTACAGGGGAAGGGGATAAAATATTATAAACTGTAAGTCTAACTTTGAACTCACTTGCATTTGAGGCTTTTGCACACAGATATCATATTATGCTGATTGTCTAGCAGAGTGTGTTATAAAATATGGCTGACAATTAGCACTTTGATGTGTGATATAAGATTTTATGCCTACATGTGGCAACTAAAAGAGGTCCATAGAGGCCAGAGGTGTTTCCCCAATAGCGTTAGCAAAATTAAAACAATAAAACAATTGTGAAACATTAATGTCAACCTAGTGCTTGTCACATACACGGCGTCCTTCAGATGACCTTCAGATGACTGATGTGTGAACTGATGAGTCACTCTTGTTAAGAACTTATTCAGCTGCATTGACAAGACATGATCCAAGCAGCACTGCTGTTTCAATGTGGCCACTGATTAATAAATCTATTAAATGACAGCACATGTGACATGTGTCCCGCTAACATTAGTCATGTATATGATGCCTAACCCCTTTATGTTCATCTCAGCTTGCTTTAGACAAGCACTGCAGATGGGGGAGGGCTTGTCGGTTTTCTCCAGAAATGCAGGTTGGAGTTTGATGGTTTTATTGGCATTATTTGAGGATATGATCCCCCCCCCCCCCCCCCCCCCCCCGGTTCCTGCTGTTCTAGTGTCAAATACTGTATTTAGTCCCAACACTGCTCAATAAACTGCAGTTTGTATTCAGAGTTATTATTCCCCTCATACTGCCTTTGAATTAGTATTAAATTGGATGCATGAAATTGTGTTGTGCTCAGGATTTGCAAACCTGATGCAAGCTTGTCAAATCTGCCCTCTCTAAACATGCTAATAAAGTTGTAAAAAAAATAAAATAAAATAAATAAATAAATAAAGAAAGAAAACACCAAATGAATTACCTTCTCACAGGCTGGGCTAATCAGGATATCAGAAAACGTCTGAAATGAAAAATGAACAGAAAATGAACACTCATTGGTCAGTCAAACAGACAGTACTGCCCCAAAATCACGCCATTGGTTGAGAAAATAATATGGTTTGGGTGGACAGGCTGCTCAAATGACAGAAATATTTTGATAGTTCCGCAGTGTTTATTCATATAATGCGAGAGAAATCAACCTACAATTGGTTTACATATACAAGTGCATCTCAATAAATTAGAATGTCGTACAAAAGTTAATTTATTTCAGTAATTCAACTCAAATTGTGAAACTTGTGTATTAAATAAATTCAGTGCACACAGACTGACGTAGTTTAAGTCTATGGTTCTTTTAATTGTGATGATTTTGGCTCACATTTAACAAAAACCCACCAATTCACAATCTCAACAAATTAGAATACTTCATAAGACCAATAAAAAAACATTTTTAGTGAATTGTTGGCCTTCTGGAAAGTATGTTCATTTACTGTACATGTACTCAATACTTGGTAGGGGCTCCTTTTGCTTTAATTACTGCCTCAATTCGGCGTGGCATGGAGGTGATGAGTTTGTGGCAATGCTGAAAGGTTTCTTTGACAGTGGCCTTCAGCTCATCTGCATTTTTTGGTCTCTTGTTTCTCATTTTCCTCTTGAAAATACCCCATAGATTCTCTATGGGCTTCAGGTCTGGTGAGTTTGCTGGCCAGTCAAGCACACCAACACCATGGTCCTTTAACAAACTTTTGGTGCTTTTGGCAGTGTGGGCAGGTGCCAAATCCTGCTGGAAAATGAAATCAGCATCTTCAAAAAGTTGGTCAGCAGAAGGAAGCATGAAGTTCTCCAAAATTTCTTAGTAAACGGGTGCAGTGACTTTGGTTTTCAAAAAACACAATGGACCAACACCAGCAGATGACATTGCACCCCAAATCATCACAGACTGTGGAAACTTAACACCGGACTTCAAGCAACTTGGGCTCTGAGCTTCTCCACCCTTCCTCCAGACTCTAGGACCTTGGTTTCCAAATGAAATGCAAAACTTGCTCTCATCTGAAAAGAGGACTTTGGACCACTGGGCAAAAGTCCTGTTCTTCTTCTCCTTAGCCCAGGTAAGACGCCTCTGACATTGTCTGTGGTTCAGGAGTGGCTTAACAAGAGGAACACGACAACTGTAGCCGAATTCCTTGACACGTCTGTGTGTGGTGGCTCTTAATGCCTTGACCCCAGCCTCAGTCCATTCCTTGTGAAGTTCACTCAAATTCATGAATGATTTTGCTTGACAATTCTCATAAGGCTGTGGTTCTCTCGGTTGGTTGTGCACCTTTTTCTTCCACACTTTTTCCTTCCACTCAACTTTCTGTTAACATGCTTGGATACAGCACTCTGTGAACAGCAAGCTTCTTGGGCAAAGAATGTTTGTGGCTTACCCTCCTTGTGAAGGGTGTCAATGATTGTCTTCTGGACAACTGTCAGATCAGCAGTCTTCCCCATGATTGTGTAGCCTAGTGAACCAAACTGAGAGACCATTTTGAAGGCTCAGAAACCTTTGCAGGTGTTTTGAGTTGATTAGCTGATTGGCATGTCACCATATTCAAATTTGTTGAGATTTTGTTGAGAATTTGTTGGGTTTTTGTTAAATGTGAGCCAAAATCATGACAATTAAAAATAACCAAAGACATAAACTACTTCAGTCCGTGTGCATTGAATTTATTTAATACACGAGTTTCACAATTTGAGTTGAATTACTGAAATAAATGAACTTTTCCACGACATTCTAATTTATTGAGATGCACCTGTAGAAGTTTCTGCGTATTAACAAAGTAAATCGGATAGTAGAAAGCTTTTTAACATCGATATAACCACGTAACGCACAATGTCATCATCTACATCATCAACTACATAAATGTTGAGAAATGCGATTATAAAATAAAAAAAAACAATAATTTGATTAATTCATGGCTTTCATTTTATTATTATTAATGAAACAAACAATAAATGCCGTTTTGACTATTATGTGGAGTGGAAGCTGTAACTGTCGTAGTTTGAAAAGCTATAAAGCGATAATGAACATCAGAAAGTGTTGAAAGATACAGCACAGCTTATTGGAATCTATAAGCTCTTGCCCAACACCAAAAAAAAAAAAAAACCCTCACTATTTATAAGACCAACAAGAACACCACTGCTCCTCAGTTATAGCTTG
Organism: Cyprinus carpio; assembly: GCF_018340385.1. NCBI lineage: Eukaryota > Metazoa > Chordata > Actinopteri > Cypriniformes > Cyprinidae > Cyprinus > Cyprinus carpio. The sequence continues at coordinate 23,714,655 of NC_056577.1, read as the reverse complement.
TTTTTTTATTTCATTTATTTTTAAAACTGATGAATAGCCTAAGTGTCCGACTCGACTTATGGGGAGAAGGTATGCATGCTTAAATGCATAATGATAACAATTTAAAATATATTAAAAACACCTCACCGGAATTTGAAATAAGGCAAAACCAATTACTTGAAAGAGTAAAGTTTATTCCATTTCCTCATATTGTCCTCAGGACATTCAACCCTCTAATCATTTAAACACATTTCATAAATAGAGATCTGGTCATTTGTTGGGTAGACTGTACAGCATAAAATCCTCAGAAGTGAATATTAGAAAAAAAGAAAGAAACAAATGGATCACATGTGTGGATTGTGGGTTATATATTTACAACATACAATAGAAGGGGGAAGAAAAGTAAAGAATTAATGAGCATCTACTGACACAATGCAACTGCAAAGCAACCTGTTAAAATTACATGTTAACAGCATACGGGGGGATATTTAAAGAGATTTATAAATATATTCAGATGATTTGCAAGCATGAGTATACAACATTACTCTCAACCAGACAGCAGTTTTCAGCCCCTGAAACAGAGTAAGTGCATATGACCGTTGGTAAAGAAATCTCCCGAAACAAAATCATAAAGAATCAGTGTAGAATTTCTAAATGCAAACAATATCATGCTGTCTAAATCTATGTAATTGTTGTTGCTGTACACAAGGATATTATACAAATTAATCACAACAAATATGATGTGAATACTGACAATCAGAAAAATTTGGGTCATTTTCATGTTGGACGAGAACCTGAGACAAGTTGTGCATTAATGCCAACGTATAATTCCCTCAAATCCATTACAAGCTTTTCCATTTACCGTCAATGGAAATAACCCTCACCAGAAGGGAAGGAAATTAAGTGATGCATTGTAAATAGGCCATAAAAATGTTTACAAAAGGCCCACAATGATATCTGAAATGACTCAGGCATTCTTTAAAAAATGGAGGGGAATAAAACACCCAAACCTCTCACTTGAAAATCATACAGTAATGCTACACATCTACTAACAAAAACCAAAACACAGTGTCAGGATTGTTCGACTAGTTAAGCTTGATGTTCATGATGGCATCGTGGAAATCCTTTGCAGGCCCTGATTTAAATACTCCACATTTGCAGTATTGTTTTTGTTCTTTTTCTTCATTCATCATATTATTGAAATGAGAAAAGTGTACAATTATTATCTTATCTTACATGTACTGAAGCACTTTACATGATGATTGCAAAAAAAGTGGCGTATAATCATATCAACCCAAGACAGATAAAAATCATGTTCCAAAAGCATATTATAACATGATTATATACACACTTTGTCTAAATAAGATCATAACAGCAATGTTTAGTGCAGCTGATGTTTATGTAGCGAGCTTTGAAACTGAAGACATGATTTGACCTACAACCCTTGTTATATACTGCATTTCCACAACTATATAATCTTCTTTCAATAATAGCCTCCTGCGCTCCAACAATAAATATTTATTGGCTTAAAACATTTGCAATTAGCATCTTTCAATTGGAATAACATAGCAACATGTACAAATTAAAAACAGTTCTGAGTGCATCATGCGGAAGTCCTGTGGCTTCAAAAATTGCAACATGTATGTACAGAGATAGTCTTTATAAAACTGATTTTGGGTATGTGTGAATGGGAATGTTTGAGTACATATGTACTGTATGTGAGAATGTGTTTTAGTGCAGGTAGCCTTCCTTCTGAACCCTTCACAACAAAGGTTCAATTGTAGAAAAACCTTGATATATATGGCGCGTATACGTACAGTACGTCCCTTAAGTACGTCAGAGCAAAAAAATTCTCTATTTTCCACTTGGCAACATAAAAAAATATTGTGAAGGGGCAAAAACCCATTGACGTCTCAGGCCTAATTCACATAATACAGCCAGTAGATCAAGTTGAAAAGAGAGAAAGCTGAAGGAAATATTATCCGTGACCATCGATCGATGGCGTTCACGTCTGTGAGGTCAGGGATTTTGATTTTGAGCTGAGAAGAGCGTCTACGTAGCCGCGGTTTCTTGGGCTGCGTGTTCCTGCTCATGCTGTGGCGGCCATCGGGCCGCGCAGTGCTCTGTTTACGATACTGGATACCTGAGTTATCGAACACCATTGAAGTGGAGTTTCGGGCCTCGCTAACGCTGGTGGTGACCTCATTCCCGGCCACCTCATTGTGGATCTCCATTGTGGTCAGAAGGATATTTCCCTGGGAGTCCACCTGCAAGCACAGACAATCCTGGTTACCACATTTGTCTTTAACTTTATAAAGCCTACTGTATTATATTTGGTAAAAAATAAATTTTTAAGGCCATGATCAAAACTTTGCTGAAAAAAAGCTTTTTTTTTTTCTCCTTGTTGAATGTGAGCTACATATTCTCTTAAATAATACTACGAGCCATAAAAATGTGATGTATCAAATTAGATTAAAAAAAAAAATAGATTATCTAAAGGTTCAATAAACTGATACATAAATTAAATTTTTGTTTCATATGTCAGGCTTTAAATGGTTACAGAATTGTAAAAACTGAAGTATTAAAAAGTACTTTTCTATAAAGTTGATAAATAAAAAATAATAATAATTAAAAAAAAAACAGTTCTTTGCACAAAAGTGAAAGACAACTAGCTTCACGAGGCTATGTTTATCACAGTCTTGTCATTTGAATTAGATTCATCAGTTGCATTATGTAACCACTACATTGGAATGCTCACGAGAAAAAATAATAATGGTATATATGTAAATCCCTGCCATAGACACGACAATTGAAAAGCACTTATCTTATAATCTCTAGTACTACAAAAACATTAACATGCTAATGCATCATTGTAGTAACAGTATGATAATTTGATGCTCTAAACAAGCCACAATTTCAAAAAGTAATATTCAGTATAATTACATTGTACAACTGTAAGCTCAAATCATATTTAGGTTATAAATGGTTGTTTTGTTAATGAGCTGAATCGCGACTACTGTAAAAAAGAACAATTTGCACAAGTTGGTAACATCACAATGATCATATTAGAGAGCAGAAGTTTTCATCTATCAAGTGTAGCTTTAAAACTGTAATGTAACCTATATATATTTATATATGTCATATTCTTATTTAATCAATAAAAAGAAATGTGTTTATCATATGGTGCACACACAGAACAGAATTAAAGTGGATTAAAATAAAATTAATGTGGCTTAAAATAAAGGAAAAATGCTAAATGACACAAGTAATTGCTATTTTTCTGAAAAGCAAGTTCAAGCTATTTCACAAGAGGAGATCCCTCCATGAGATTGATTGTTTATTTACTGTTACCTCAGAGTCCCCGCAGTAATAAATAATTCGGAAATACATTATAGCAAAAATATCATTACGGCTCAAGATCACGTCGTAATCTTGATCAGTGTTTGTGATGGGGTGAATGAGAGAACAGCAACAGTACATTACAGTAGCATATTGTTGTGCTGTGGGATAATAAGCACTGAAGCAGAATATTCAAATGACTGAAGGACATCACAAGTGGATTTCTGGTAATCTTGCTGAACTTTCAACTGGACCAGAAATCACACCATTACATATGAACGAAGAAAATAACAAAGAAACAAAAGCTGGCACAAAAGAACTTGTGTTTGGAGTGGTTCTCAACTAGTTTTGAATCAGGACCCAATTTGTTTTTACATGGGATATCAAGCAGTGACCCAAAAATGTAATTTTAAAATGAAATGTCTCTAAAATCAAACGTTGTAATTTCTTAGCATTGCATGAACTGCATTAGCAAAATTCTTATTACAATAAAATATTTAATTTGACAGAATAATGTTTCTGTCAAAAGATGTTTCTTGAATTTTAATGGTTTCATGCATTACAGTCTACCAACTGCTTAATACCACTGAACACTCAGTTTTGGACATTAACAATAAAACATATGGGAAGCGTTTTCAAACTCTCTAAAAGTTAATAAGCCTATTTTTTCCTAGCTGTAAGAACATATGTAGGTATGACCCACCAGCTGAGAAACACTGCTTCACAGTAAATGAGAAGGAAACTGTTGCAAAGAGGATTTCAGGAGGAAGCTTACAAATGTTGACAAAACAGCCAGCAAAAACACACACTCACCCCTTGTGAGTGATGGTGGCCTTGCACCTGATTGGACTGTTTAACAGATGATGGCTTGCAGTTGCCTCCCTCCTGAACAGACTGTTCAGAAAAACACAAACAAGAGTTGGTTCTTCATCTGTTATAACCACAAAAATCTCAACTCGAGTTTGGAATTTGTCTTTTGATTAAAAGCAAAAATTACATATTTCAGGACATTGTGGTTGTTGCATAACTATTCATATGCGGATGACAGCGGCCATACAGTATTTCTGATACAATATTCCAGTCAAACATGCAGGAAGAATAATGAGTTTAATCAGTAGTGGGAGAGGATCTTATAAACTAAAAAAAGAAAGAAAAAAAACGGCAGCATTTTCCAGCAGAAAAGTATACTGTACCACTTGAAAAAGTGCAGCATGAAAACAGCATGTGGCTAAGCAAACATGTTGCTTCTTTTTATCATATTAACACCATGTCCTAACCAGATACTTAATTTTCATGCTATTGTATCATATCCCCCAGAGGTACCATAACACAACTTTTCATCTAAAAAAATGAAACACGCTAACACTCAATTCTTTAGCACACGATACAGTCATTCTCCAAACTGGCATGATTGCAATAGATCAAAATGACTTTTACCTTGTTGCCGTCATACTTGTTGCGGTCATTATTGGCTTTTTCAGCTTTCTCAGCCAACTTCTTCTGCATTTGAGGCCCTCGTCCAAAGAAAATGTAGTTGACAAAAGCATATTCCAGCAGAGCCAAGAAGACAAAGACGAAACAGCCCATCAAATACATGTCTATGGCTTTGACATAGGGGATCTTCGGAAGTGTTTCTCTCAGGTGGGTGTTGATGGTGGTCATGGTCAGCACAGTGGTAATACCTGTATGGGAAAATTGCATTTATTATTATTAATAATAATATTTAAGTAATATTAAATAATAAATAAATAGTAAATATTACATTTAATAGTTCAGCAAAAATAAAAAGTCATTTTTTTTATAATGTTGCAGAAGGAATATCATCATACAAGTTAGAAACACCTTGAATTTTCATTTTGGAGTAAACTATCCGTTTCAACGTATGGGCTATGAAGTATAAGCACATTTTATGTTTTACACAGACAGTCATTCTCAGTACAGCCAAGTGTAAATAATTCAAAAGTACAAGCTTGTGGAAGGCAGAACACATTGACACTAAAATTTGAGGGAAGGACTCAGCCAGGGATGAAAGCGCTCTCATTTGACACCTCTGTTCTAACGCCCACCATGAATCTGGACTCTGAGAATGGGTGCTACAGATTGAGTTCTGTCACAATGTTTAAAATGCCAGATCCGAGCCCTGCTTAGTAAACGGAATTACACAACCACAATGCTGTCAAATCTAGCTATGAATAATCCACTTATGATGGTAAATGTCTGGTTAACTTCATAATTGATTGCAATACCAAATAAAATGCTGTTTTAGCCTTTAACTGACAGCTTCCGAACCTTTAATTGCCACTACAAAGCCACAATACTGCACTCTTTTGTATATTATGCATTATGTGAGTGCTAACCTTATTAGCTGATTATACTGGATTCATTTGTACCAAGGCCAGATCTGAGAAATTAAGAATAACATACAGGGTATAAAACAGCATGACTGATCAAATTGGCCACAGCTGAAGAGAACAGCCCAGCACTGCTGTGGTATTTTTTTTCCTTGAGTGTCTTCCTCCCTTTCCCCAAGTTTTCCCAAATGCTATTCATATTTAATAGAATGTCTTATATTATAGATTATATTATATAAATAGAAAATTCAATAGCATTTTTCTATTTTCTATGCATTTTATTGATTCTGTGCTGTGATACTCTATTCTGTTTATTGTATGAGTCAATCCTGAGTCAGTATCAATGTGAGTTCAAAGAGGAGCAATACTCCAACTGCTCAAACACCCACACGGATATGTACAAACACACGCACACACACACACACACACACACACACACACACACACACACACACACACACACACACACACACACACACACACACACACACACACACAGACACACACACACACACACACACACACACACACACACACACACACACACACACACACACACACACACACACACACACACACACCGTGAAGAGAACAGAAATATACTGTTGAAACTCCCACTCTGTAAAATATATATTTTCCCAAACTTTTTCCAAACACCAGTAATCTGCCATTATTCAGAGTTCTCTTAATTCTTTCAGATGTGTGGTGACTGGAAATGATGGTTGTAGATAATGTAAGATGAAGAGACCCTCTGACCAACATATATAATATTTATATTAAAAATGTTATGATATATATATATATATATATATATATATATATATATATATATATATATATATATATATATATATATAATTTTAGATTCTATTTTTTAAGATTTGATGCCATTACCACTAACCTGACAAACCTTGGTAAATCCATTGTCAAAAGTGCTTTTATCAACACAGTAACTTGTAAATATAACTTTCATCAGACACAATGATTAAAAAAAAAATCCCTGCATGCCTTCACTCCCACGACTTGTGTGAAGTCAGCCAATCAGATTGGAGCTTGCCATGTTGAGAAAGTGCTTTCCAGTTTTTTGAGCAATACACATCAGTCAGATGGTCAACAAACAGACTGTGGGCGGTCTGAGGACGTGCCGTCTGAGAGTGAGACCAGTTGTGGCATATCTTAATGTAACTTAGCCTTGATGTCAAAACAAAAATCACTGTTTATGTGTAAACAATGATTAACAATGATAAACATTGTCAAAGACATATTTGAGGTTAAAAACAGTTTCTTCTGAAAAGGTATTTTGAAAAAGTCTTCTTGTCTATACAGAGAAAGCTGACAGAATAAATAGTTTTTTGGACCCCAACGTTCATCAAAATTTCTTCTTTTGTGTTCTGTAAAAGAAAGTAACTCTGAGGGTGATGACAGAACTTTAGCATGACCCTATGTGTCATGTCTGCTCTTCATATTTAGTAGTTCTACAGTACCTTTCTGCAAATCTAATTTTCAGATTAGACATAAATCTGCTTTACGAATGTTGGCTCCCGGGTTACGGCTCAAATCTCTGTGTTTGTTGCTGACTCTGCTGTAGCAGTGGTGGGACATAACTGTGAATATGCCTGACTGCAGCAAGAAACGAAACTGTCAATATTTCTGTTGCCCTGCAAAGGACTGACCTCTTTTACAACAAGACTCCATCATAGCTGAGCTAATTTCTTAAACAAACTGCCAACTTCCTCTTCGAATCACATCGCAAAACTACTTGAAGATCTTAAGGAATTGATGAGCATACATCCCGACTATGACAAGCCTGATCTTAGCTTAGATCTCAAGCACTAAAGTTACAGACTGTTACTTTGGGGTTTTCCTCTAATTAAAATGTAATTAATGCAGGACAGTGTGCTTTACAGGGGACCTTGTCTCCGTCACATTCACACTCCCCAAGGAATGCTGTTACCTCGTTAACGAGAAAAGGGTCTCGTCGACTGACTGCAAAGAAGCCATGTCCTAGTTTCCACCCTGAGCAGCATCACATTAACATTTAAAGTTACATTAAGCACAATTCCTGGAATTACAATCCAGGCACTTTTCAAACGAGACTCTGACTACCCAGAACATCTCAAACAGTGGGTTTTAAAAGAATCTACATGCTTTTCTTATTTTCTCTTGTCTCCTGACTATTTAAATGGCTTTAATAATTCAGTGTTAACCATAATGCAGCAGAGAACAGGTTTCCCACTGAATAAAATGATTTCTTTACAGAATTTTGAGGTGACATCCTTTGTGTTTACCTACATTATGAGTATTCTTTAACAGTGTTTCCCAACCTTTTTTGTATTATACTCTCACCACCCCACAAGCAAAAAACAACTATTAATTAACAAAAGAGATGCAATAGCTTTTGTCTGATGACTTTATATTGTCTAAATGCACATTTTCATCTAAACATTTAATCTTATTTTGTTTAAATAAGATTTAGCTTTCTGCCTTTTAAATAACTTGAATGGTTTAACTATATAAAAAGATTGCACTAAAGCAGTAATACTGTGACATATCATTAGAAATTATAATAACTGTTTTCTATTGTAAAATATTTTAAAATGTAATTTATTCCTGTGATGGCAAAGCTGAATTTTCAGCAGCCATTACTACAGTCTTCAGTGTCACATTTAATAATAATAATAATAATAATAATAATAATAATAATAATAATAATTCATTTATTATAAATTCATTTCAAGTAAATAGACAATTTCTTAAAAATAAAAATACTGACCCCAAACTTTTTAATGTTCTATCAATAATGTGTATATTATTCTATAACACAATCAACTAATTCTTATTTATTGTATTATATGTCATTTTATAAAGCAATAGCTACCCTTGAGTTGCTGCTGATGGTCTGTAGAATCAATGACAATGTCATAATCTCACAGAATTAACTTTACATAGCATTATCAAATGTTCCAGAAAAAGGTGAGCTGTCACAGAACTGCAAAAAAAGCAAACTAAAATTAGCATGTCTAGCCTCTCAGACCTTTAATTCACAAGCTTTATTACTGGAGTTGAATATTAGAATGTAGACTACAATTTAACACTTCACTCCCACAGTGTGTTCACTGTAAAGGCCCGAGTCCCCAGAGTGAGCGAGGACATGTGTGGGCAGATGGATGCCTGTCCAGCTTACATAAACTCAAAAGCAGCGTTCTGGTGTGAAGAAGAGGACTGTACATGGAGCACACAGCATTGATTTGTGCATGACCAGGTCACAGCAAGGGAGGATCAAACTCAGCTCAGCACAGAGAGTTCAGCGCAGGGTAGTTACCTAACCAGAACAAACATATACCTTCACATGAACCTGTCTGCAGTGAATAGTGTAGGATGTTGTTCTTTTGAGTTGGACTTTTGAAAGTGAAATGCACAACATCGGCAAGCACTACAGATGTATGTCAGATTGCCTTCAGGCATTTTGACTAGATGAGTTTAGTCACTCAAAAATGAAAACTTTGTCTTTATATTACTTACCTTTATGTAATTCCAAACCTGTACAGTATGGCTTTTACTGTACAAAACAAAATGTGAAAAGGTGAAGGCCACTCATTTCAATATGATGAAAGATGGTCAATATCCAAAATGACAAAAAGTACAATTAATGTATTATAAAAAGTGGGTAAAATGATTTGTGTGCTATATTTCATATCTTCTAAAGCTGCATGTTGTTTTAAATAAGAATTTGAATGGTTAAATAAAAGTTAATGATATAGCTTTGTGTGAGGAACAGACGAAAATAAATCGATATTCACTGAAAAGCTTGACATCTGTCCTGGAAGAAGTAGCAACTCATAAAGGAATTGTTTATTTTCCAATCTGTTCAATAAATCTGTTGATCTAGTGCACAAAAACTTTCTTAAAGCTGATTTGTTCAAGAATCTGACTTCATCACACAAAGCTATAGTATGATTTCAGAAGACAACTGAAATTTTTTGGCGCTCTCTTTTTTAATTCCATTGAAAAAGAGAAACCAGTACATTATATAAAAATGTCTGCCTTTCTGTTTCAAGAAAGAAGAGGTTTCATATAATGTAGGTTTGGAATGACATTGGGGTGACTAAATGATGAAGAACTCACTGAATCATAAAAAGTGGCCATTTAATATTACAATGGATCCAGACACAATGCAAGTTTGCTAAAATTATAAAGAAAGAAAGAAAGCCTAAATAGATATTTGGCAAGTGGTATTTTAACGAGATTAGGAATTGTAGTATCCTGCGTACTCATAAAGGAAGACGGACAGCGAGGTAGCGTATAGCCAAAAAGCTTTACTTCATGCTGGCATGATCAAACACAGAGCATAACAGGCTGGCAGATTCTTCTTCAGCTAGCTCTACACATCCCGTTTTAACTACTGCACTGCTGTTGCCACCTAGGGGAAAATTCTAATATAACAGCGAAAACCTTCCCCATATACTACATTCTCCCCCCCTTAAGCTTTTACAACATACAGTACACTTCTTGAAAAAAACTTTTTTGTTTTTTTTTTTGTTTTTTTTGTTTTAACACTCATAGTCCTTTAAATAACGAGGCTTGGATACAGGTCTCGACGACCTTCCTACCACGGCAGTCGAGGATTGTGACTGCATTGGAGTACCTGGAGTTTGAATATCCAGCCCTGATGTTTTGGCCTGTTCTAAAACAGGCCTTGCCATACCCTCAGTGTCTGCTTCTGGAACCAAACAGCTTTCCTCCAGAATGGAACTCTCTGGTGCTGCAAAAGCTGCAGCTGCCGATTCAGACAACAGCTGGTTCCCTAGTTCCATAGGTTCCATAATCTCTGGTTCTGCCAAATCCTTATCTTCCGAACTTGCCAATATCTGGTCAACGTGCCTGCGTACAATGTTACCGTCTCCTAGCATGACCTTGTAGGAGACAGGACCTGTGATCTTGGCAATGAACCCAGGAATCCACTTAGGTCCATGACTAAAATTCTTCGTGATCACGGCGTCTCCCTCCTGGAAACTCCTCCCTAAACCTTGCTTGTCATGCTGTTTCTTTTGAATGCACTGCTTCCGTTCCACCTTCCTTCTTCGGTCCGGATGAATTAGGTCTAAGGTCGATCTCAATTTCCTGCCTTGTAACATTTCAGCAGGCGACAGCCCAGTAGTGGACTGTGGTGTAATGCGGTAACTAAACAGCACTCTTGACACTTTAGTAATCAGGCTTCCGGCACCCGCCTTCTTCATCATTGACTTAAATGTCTGGACTGCGCGCTCAGCACAACCATTGGAGGAAGCATGATAAGGAGCAGAAGTAATGTGTTCAATTCCATTTTTCTGCATAAACTCTCTGAATTCGGCACTCACAAAACATGAGCCGTTATCGGACACAATTGTTTCTGGAATTCCTTGATTGCTAAAACTCTTCCGGAGACACTCAATCGTAATGGCTGAAGTTGAGGTTGTTACAGGATAAACATCCATCCATTTGGAATGAGCGTCCATCAGGATCAAAAACAAGGTGTCCCATGAATGGTCCCGCATAATCAATGTGTAACCTTTGCCATGGTTTGCTCGGCCACTCCCAAGGATGAAGTGGTGCTGGAGCTGGTGAATTACGATGTTCTTGGCATACAACACATCTTTTAACTACAGCTTCGATGTCGGCATCTACCTTGGGCCACCAGAAATAGCTTCGCGCTAATGCCTTCATTCTAGTGATGCCGATGTGACCGTGATGGAGTTGCTGTATCAAGGCATCCCGGCCTGGTGGCGGCACCACTATGCGTGAACCCCACAGTACACACCCATCCTGCACACTCAGCTCTGCTTTCCTAACAGCATATGGTTGAAAAGCTGGGTCCCAGTCTTGAGGCGGCCAACCATGTTGGACAAGCTGCACCACTCTGGACAACACAGGATCTCGGCCGGTCCATCTACTCATTGCAGCTGCCGAGACGAGGGTCACATTCTCCATCATCAGCACTCGTTCCTCCTGTCCTCTCTTGACAGCCTGTTGAGGAAGAGGGAGTCGACTCAACGCATCAGCATTGCTATGATGTTTCCCCGGCTTGTAAACCATCTCATACTCATACGCTCTCAAGGTTACTGCCCACCTCTGTATACGAGGGGAAGCCATTTGAGGCACAGCCTTCATCTCATTGAAGAGAGACAGTAATGGTTTATGATCAGTGCAAATGACAAACCTTCGTCCATATAAATATTTATGAAACCGCTGAATGCCAAATATCACCGCCAGACCTTCTTTGTCCAGTTGGGAATAATTCGCTTCAGCTGACGTTAGTGTCCTCGACATAAAACTGATCGGTCTCTCCTGGCCATTGGGCATGCGATGCGACAACACCACGCCCACTCCATAAGGAGAAGCATCGCAGGACAGGATCAGATCTTTTTGACTGTCATAATGCACTAACACATCCGATGACTGCATAAGTCGCTTAGACTCCTCAAAAGCGTTCTCTTGCTCTGCCTCCCATTTCCAAGTGGTTCCCTTCTTTAACAGTTCATGTAAAGGTGCCAACAAAGTTGACAGGTGTGGCAGGAACCTGTTGTAATAGTTCAGCAGACCCAGGTACGCTCTCAGTTCTGTGACATTGGTCGGTGCTGGTGCTTCTTGTATAGCCCGGACCTTATGTGGCAAAGGATGAAGTCCAGAAGCATCCACTTTATAACCCAGGAACTCTGCTTCCTGCTCCAGGAACACACATTTGTTACGCTTTAGGCGAAGACCAGCTTCCTGCAGCCGCGTTAACACCTGATTCAGTGTTGTAAGGTGACCTTGGTCACTCTGGCCTGTCAGCAAAAATGTCGTCCAAATAGACAGCCACGTTCGGGATGCCGCCCACCAGACTCTCCATCAATCGTTGGAATATGGCTGGACTGGAGGAAACCCCAAAGGGCAACCGATTCACTTGGAACAAACCCTGGTGTGTATTAATGGTGACATATGGCTTAGATGTCTCATCCAGTAATACTTGCTGATACGCATGGCTCAGGTCCAGCTTACTGAACTTTTCACCGCTTGACATCTTCTCAAACAAGTCCTCCAATCTCGGTATTGGATACTGCTCGAGCTTCGATACCTGGTTTACAGTGAGTTTGTAGTCTCCACAAATGCGCACAGAATTATCAGCTTTTAACACCGGCACAATCGGGGCTGCCCACTCTGAGAATTTCACGGGCTCAATAATTCCCTGGTTCATGAGTCTCTCTAGCTCCATTTCCACCTTCTTCCTCATCGCATAGGGCACCGGCCTGGGTTTATAAAACTTAGGAGCCACGCCTTCTTTAACATAAATTTTCGCTGGTGGGCCTCTCCAGGTACCCAGTTCCTCCTTGAAAACCTCTTCATGCTGCCTTAGCACATACTGCAATGTCAATTCTGGCTGCTCCATCTTATTGATATGAACACAGTTCATTCCCAGCTCCTTTATCCAGGCCGGCCTAACAGATTTGGTCCTGACCCTGCTACAACAACTACTGGTAGCTGTTTAACTTGGCCTTTGTACTTTACGATAACCTCTGCTGCTCCTAGTGTTGGTACTTTTTCGCCCGTGTAGGTTTTCAAAGTCATTGAGCAGTCCTGCAATTCTCGTGCACCCCCTGCAGTCCATAACTTGGCATACTCAGCCTTTGACAAAATCGTCACACTACAACCAGTATCCACTTCAAATTCCACAATGTTCTTATTTATGTTAAGCTCTGCAGTAATGGGGTCTACTTTCGTTAACTTTGGCTCTGTTAGATTATACATCGTAAATACTTCTTCATCACTAGTGACATTCTCTGGAAATTCCCTTATATGATGCGCCCATTGCTTTTTATCATTTCTGAAATTTCCTACAGACTGCTTTTTTTTTTCCTCCCCCCTTAAAACTCTGGTCTGCAAAAGGCGAGGACTTGCACACTCTCTTCAAATGTCCCCTTTTCCCACAAGCATGGCACTTTTCATTAATAAAACGACAGTCTCTTGCCAAATGTCCACCCCCACACCTGTAGCAGGTCAACGGGGTTGCCTTCCCTGGCCCTCTCTGGTTTAACTCCACATTAACTCTGACATTTGTGATGCAGTTGTGCTCACGGTGCCCTCCAATGTTTTCAGTTGCAAATCACGCACATCCCTACTTGCTGTCTCCATGGCCAACGCCACTTTCAAAGCTTTTTCAAATGTGAGCTCAGACTCCGCCAACAATCTCCTCTGCATGCGATCATCCGCTATGCCACACACGATCCTGTCGCGTAGCATCTCCTTCAATTTATCGCCGTAGTTGCAATGTTGAGCGAGCTCTCGTAGCACTGCCACATACTCTGTCACCGTTTCATTCGCTGCTCTAGTCCTGGAATTAAACTTAAATCTTTGGACTATTTCACTGGTCTTCGGGTTATAATGTAACTGCAGCAGATCAGTCAAATCCTTATATGACTTTTCCCCAGGCTTGTTCGGGCTCAATAAGTTCCTCATTAAACTGTATGTCCGACTACCCACAGAACTTAACAATATTGCCCTCTTTTTTTTCTTCATCCCCGATCCCATTGGCAACGAAAAAATGTCCCAACACTTCGACATATTCCTCCCATGTTTGGGTCTGACTGTCAAAAGCAGTAAGTGTTCCTACCATTGCCATAGCCATCTTGACGTCTTGATTAACGTTAGCTTCCTCGTCATCCGACATCCGCCTAGTTCCAGCGTACTTGCACTCTCCAACTTCCTATTGCTCTTTCTCTTCTGAGCTCACCCGCATCCCATCCTCGTTGCCAAATGTAGTATCCTGCGTACTCATAAAGGAAGACGGACAGCGAGGTAGCGTATAGCCAAAAAGCTTTACTTCATGCTGGCATGATCAAACACAGAGCATAACAGGCTGGCAGATTCTTCTTCAGCTAGCTCTACACATCCCGTTTTAACTACTGCACTGCTGTTGCCACCTAGGGGAAAATTCTAATATAACAGCGAAAACCTTCCCCATATACTACAGGAATGTACATGAAAAAAAAAAAATCTAATGATTTTAATTTCATGTTGTTTTCACTGCTTCCAATATTTCATATGCATTGCTGGACTCTAAATATAAATCACAATATGCTCTACTTTAGTCATTAGCCAGTCTTGAGATCTTATGATAATCTCCACTGAAAATCTACACGCCTGACCACATCAGCAAAACAGTCGGAAGACATCAATGAAACATCATCTACATCATTCGATATGTTTGCTTCTTGCATAATTTGATAACTTCCTTTCTGAAATGAATCAAGTCCTTAAATGTGCTGCAGTAATAAAGTGCGAGATATAGGACTAGGGCCGGGCCGGATGTGACTGCAGAGAATAGATGGAGTCAGTGAGCAGTGAGAGGCGGCGAGACAGAGGCATTTAAGGCAGAGATTCATCTGTGCTGCAGCATGCCTTGGGATTGAAATGGAAGTTAAATGTAATTGTTTTCTAGCTGCATTGATCTTTTTGTTTTCGTTTGGCTGCCTGGCTGTGGGAGGACAGCAGAAAAGACAAAGAGAAAGAGGAATAGAAACAGAGAGAGAGTGAGTAACAAAATAGATGGGGGGGATATATTCTGTTTCACAACCAAGAAAGCTGCCTTGCTGTCAGCTGTCTAAATAGGCAGGTGCCTCCTAGGCAGCATCCTGACTAAAATGGAAAAAGCTGCTCATATTTTTGATTACTATAGCTTTGGATATAAAGGTAGTTAGCAATACTACAGACGAATAATAAAAAGTAGTCAACTGCATTAATTCAATAACGGTGCAAATTATAACTATATATGCTATTAATAAATTATACCATATACAACATTCATAAATCATTCTAATATGTGATAAAAGTAAATAAGTAAATAAATGTATTATTTTCTTGTATGTATATAATTTGACATATAAAAAGGGATATTACTACTTTTTAAAATTACTGAAATAAGTATTAAAATATCATTTTGTACTTCAGTGCAAAAATAACATCACACAAGCATTTTTGAATGAGTCAGTAAAAAATGTCTAAACAAATGGATTCACTAAAAGTAATCAGATTTTCTTCATTTGACAAAAAGTTTAAATCTTAAGTTTTTTTGTTTGTTTAGTTTGCTTGGCTGCAATCTGGATTTAAAAAATTTAAATATTTATTTTATTAATATTTATTATACTGTTTGTGTAAAAAGTAGCTTGTTGCTGGAGAAGCTACACTATTTTTGTAAATTGTTTTGCTACTGAAAAATGTAATAAAGTTAGCCACACATACTGTGTCTACTGTACATTGTAAAAAAAAAAAATCTAAGATTACTGAATATGTTTTAAGAAAATATTATTTAAATATTATTTAAATTGGTCTACTTTAAAATTTCATTTGTAACTTATTTGCTGTTGTGAAAGTTTCTAGCAATTTCTGAGTGAAATTGTTTTCAGTATATCACGCCTGTATAAAAATACATGACACACACAAATGTTACATACTATATAAATGTAGACAGTACATTTCTCAGGGTTTTGCCTTTACAAAAAGACTCCTTAGAATTTGGAACCCTCTTCACAATGGAAATGTGTCTTAAAAGGATGTTTATGCTAGGTTTTGAAACAGAGCTTTTGTGTCTTGCTACTCGCTGCAGCAGGAGAGGTTCTGTAGCCTTTCGGGCAAACTGAGTCACACATCATTCTGGAATAAAAACATCAGAGCAAAGACACACATACTGAGAACAGTTTCTCTCTCTTTTTCTCCCTCTCTCTCTGCGTGCAGTCGCTGTAGTGTGTCAAAAGCTACGGGTTTGTGGCTACCTGGGTCAACCCTGTTCCTTGTTAAATGATGCATGCGCCCCTACAATATCTGTCTGTGTATGTGTCTGAGTGTATATGTGTGTGTCAGTGTTTGTCTGAAGGCAAGATCCAAGAAAAAGTAAGCCAACGGGAGGATGAGGACTCTGAGGAGACCTGGCATGCGTACAGAAAAAGTTGCAATTCAAACAGAATACTGAATGTTGGCATTCTAGTTATTGGAACATCCAACAATATGCTGTTAAATAAAGCATGCACATCCACAGTGGAAACGACAGATGACATACATCCTGTCAGCTGTATACAGGATATCCTAATGAATAAATAGCATACCTAATGCCACTCTGGCTGCTGAGGCATCATAGTTGATCCAGAAGGAGACCCAGGACAGGATGGTGATCAGGATTGAGGGCATGTAGGTCTGCAAGATGAAGTAGCCAATGTTTCTTTTTAGCTTGAAGCTCAAAGATAGTCGAGGATAAGCACCTGTTAAAAAAATAAGAAAGGTAGTCAAAGAATATTAAAGAGAAAGAGAAGTGAGACACGAGAGAGAAAACAAGACAGATATTTATTTCAAAAAGACTTTGGAGAAATCCTTTACATTTTACATCAGTAGCACTGGAAAAGTGGGTAGCTTTTGTTGCTACGGCAACTGGCAAGCGTCGCCAAAAAAAAAAAAACCTGTGATTTGTTGTCGCTTAGCCTTGAGCACAAACACCACAGTGTAAAAGGAGACAAGAAAAGGCAATGAAAAAGTGAGTAAACATTAAATGTTAAAGCCATCTATGAAATCAAAACAAGACTTTTATGGCTTGTAGTCCATGTCTGTTAGTTCTGAAGCCATCTATTCACTAGAACAGTTCTAAAGGCCCGTTCACACCAAGAATGATAACTATAAAGATAACTATATTAGCGTTCACACCGGCGATATTGTCTGTTTATTCTAAGCGCACACTCGTCTGCCACTTTAAATTCTCCAGCTCGTTATAGCAGGATTGATTCTGATTGGCTGTGAATGTTTTTATCCTTCATCAGCTGGAGAAAATCATTCTGAAAGTAATTTTTAATGATATTGTTTCTCTGTGCCTTTATTGTTATAGATGTGGTGTGGATTCTGCCATTCTTTAATACTGAGAAAGATTTTTAGAACTCATTGGTGATTTCAAATATGAAATTTAATCGCAAGTCTAGTGAACAGTTTTGTAGAATTTGATGTTTCCCCATTCAAAGAGATAGGAGTTGCACTTGAATGTCTGAGAGGCATTTCAGAGATGGCTGACATGACTTGTCTTAAAGGGACTTTGTTCTCGTCCTTGGTGTGAACAGGCCTTAAGAGTCAAAAAAAAAAAGAAAAAAAAATTATATAAATTGAAAATGTACAGGAAATTGGACCAAAAGCATACTTAATGTGCACTATATAGATTTTTCAATGAAATGTTCTATAAACAGAGAATGCCCAAAACCTACTGAAATAATATTCTTTCTAAACTTTTAATGAGGGCAAATTTATTCTAACTACATATAAAATGTACTGTTATATACTGTCATTTTTATGTCAAATACTTTTATATTCAAGTCGATTCAGACTCCAAATAATGAAGTGTCAGAAAATTTCACTTTTATTCATACAGAAAAAAAAGAAAAATTATAAATATATAAGCCACAGAGATTTTGCTGCTTGGTTTGAAAGTGACTTTTGTGTGAGCTGTATATAAAAACATTGCTACACTATTGACAACATACCTTTTTGTCTACAAAATTTTGTAGAAATTCCACTAATGTGTCCTTTAATATTAGGAGTTTGAATCCCTGTTTACTGTTGAAATAAATTTTTCAACCCTGTTCAAGTCTGTCATCAGTCCAGAGAACAGAAGGGGTTAGTATCAACACATCATAGTGAAATGTTGCCTTTACCGATATGATGCAAAAATACACAAGAGTGATCTGACACTGAACGGATTATGTGATGAGAAATCTCTGCTTAGTTATTTATGGAGGTGAAAAAAAGCAACTAACAAGCATTCAGCCAAGAAACACATACACACCCAAACATGAACACAACCTATGAACAAGATCACACATCCTACACACTTATAACACAACCTACAGATGCACATTATGCAACCTGTACACACATCACAGTCTATAAAAACATGCTACGTAACCTAATTACTTATACTTTACAAAAACCTTTCCACACAAATCACATACAGACACAAATATGTAACACTCCCCTCATCTTCTATTAATCAGTCAGAGAAACTGATGTAATGTTGGGCTTGTCAAGGGGTCAAGGTTTTGCTGGTTAGTACTTGCAACCCAAAGGTTGCGTGTTCGAGTCTCGGTACCGGCAAGGATTGTAGGTGGAGGGAGTGAATGTACAGCACTCTCTTTCACCTTCAATACCAGGACTGAGGTGAGACCCTTCAGCAAGACACCAAACCCCCAACTGCAGCTGCAGCAAAAAATGGCTGCCCACTGCTCTGGGTGTGTGTTCATGGTGTGTGTGTGTTTGTTCCCTACTCACTGCTGTGTGTGCACATGGATGGGTTAAACGCAGACCCCAAATTCTGTGTATGGGTAACCATACTTGGCCACATGCCACGTCCTTTCCTTCTTTATACAATGTGGACCCAAAAATGGTCATTAAATCTTCATTGACAGCTATTTAAAATAGTCTTAATTATGACAATATTTTTATTTTTCTTGGAAAAGCTTATCATGGCATCAACAAGCAGTCCCATCCTCCTCAATCACAACCTTGTGATTCCCAAAATCCTGTTCAGTATGTGCAGAAGATAGCCAGTCTCTTTCTATGTGTCATTAATTCAGGATGGGGAATAATCATTACTGCGCTGCCTCAATGAATGCCTTAGATTTAGAAGAGAATAATTTATGCAGTGGGTCTTCTACCTCATTAATATGTGATGGTTTGTATCAAGTGGCTGTTTTTTCCCCTCTCTGACTCCATCTCTCATTTTCTCCCCCCTTCCCTCTCTGCTCTTCTCTTTAGAAGCTTGAGAAAATAGAGTGGTAATTGCTCCTTCATTATTACTGGTCTGTTTTATCAAAAGGAGGAAAGATATCTGATGCACAGGCCCCAATTAGGCAGCTTTTCAAATAAGCGGTCCATGAGAATACATTCTCGAGAGGGTGCGGCCAGAAAACAGAACACCCAGAAAAAAAACATTACAAGGATAGGCATGAATAATAGAAATCATCACTTTTCTGCATGGTAAATATACTTGGTTAAAAATTTCAGCTTGAGCTTTAAAAATGTTACAAAAACCATAATAACCATTTTGTGCAGACTTCATGTTAGGGTCTTTTTTGTAGCAAACTTGCACCCTGACCTATATGTCTCAGAACTAAGCTATACATTTTACACTTCATCTAAAGGAGTCATGACTGCAAGGTTGTAAATATTAATCATTTGTCACGTCATATGTTGCATTTGGAATAAAGAGGCAGGCACAATCTAAACAGTTTTAAGTTTCAAACTTGTTTATCACTTCATGTTTCATTATAAATAAAGAAGCAGACACAAATGATTAGTTTTAAGTAAACTTCAAAGATGCTGAAAAAGTCTCCTGCAATCTCCTTTTAAGTCTTACTGGTTTTAATTTCAACCTGTCTTGCTACTTTACCTGTGGAAAAGACAACATTTCTGGACACAAGTTTGTAGTCCACGATGGAAAACTGTGGGAGCTCGATACGCGACACACCAGTCACTGCATTTTCTCCTCCCTTCCAGTAAAACTCGATGTCATCTGTTGTGTATCCATCTACAGGACAAGCACAAATCAAATCATGTTTTGGGGGAGATTTACTGAACAAAGACACTGCTTCATACATTAAAATGTATACTGTATATTTATGCAACTTTTCCCTCCTTTTCAATTCTAAGGTTGTGGTTCCTTGAAATTGGATTTTTCTTCCCATAATTAGTGTGTGTAACACATGCTTTGTGAATGAAGTGCTTTGTTAGCATAATCATGCATATGAGCATCTGTTTTGCACAAGTTTAGGGAGCTGTTAGGGGTCAGATTTCCCACTGACACAGACAGCTCCATTTCATACCAACATGGCCATGTTTGTAAACCATAATGGTGGTTTTATTAGTGTGCATATGAAGCACTGTGTACAGTTTAAGTTAGGTTATGCGGGGGAGTGACTACCACATTCTGTAAGTGAATTTACCTGCTAAGAATTCAGTTAGTGACAACCAAATTGTCATTCAAATTTGTACACCAGTAAACTGAACAACTAGTTTTTAAAGCAGTGGTGTAATTAAAAGTGACGGTCCACAGAGTGTTGATTGTTTAAATGCAATTAATGAGCATAAACAAAACACGGTGCTTCTGTCAACAGAGTTTTACAATTACAGATGCCATGCAGGATTTAATACCCTGCAGAGTCTCTTGGAGTAAAGTTTGTTTTTGGGGTGTGTGGAGCTAAAAATATTACTATATACTGTAGCTTTTTTGATGTAACTAAAACAATAAAATATTTCCGTTATTGTGCTTTCAGTTAGCCTGCTAACTGGTTAGCAAGCTAAGATAAAATTCCATTATGTATTCAGTTCAAAACAATCAGCCTGCTAAGACAACATATCCAGCAAAAGGTACCTCATAATCATGACATAAAAATGTTTAATTTTTAGCAACATTACCTTTCAAATGTTTAAATTCATTTTTTTTTAAAGAAATGTATACTGTTAGACAGCAAGCATTTAATTGATCAAAATGGACAGTAAAGACATTTATAATGCTACAAAGATTTCTGTTTTTAAATAAAATGCTATTCTTTTAAACTTCATATACATAAAGGAATCCTGAAAAATATAATGAGACATCACAGGTTCCAAAAAAAAAAAAAAAAAAAAAAAAATTATTATACAAACTACTGATAGTACATTGATAGTAAATCAGCATACTGGAATGATTTCTAAAGGATCATCTTACTGATCCCAAACTTCTGAACTGTAATTTATATGGTAAAACTGATGTGGTAATATTACATTTTCTATTCAAAACCTATAATGAAGTTTAATTATTATTATTTTAGGCACCATAGCAGGAATATACAACATTATATTCAATAAGACCGCACATTAAAGGGATTCTCCACCCCAGTATTCTCCAAAATGGCGCTACAGTGATGTGGAGGGACACAGAGGAGACAAATTGTTGAATAAAGTCGTTATTTTTGTTTTATTCACCTACAAAAAGTATTCTTGTTGCTTTATAACGTTATGGTTGAATCACTGATGGCAGATGGGCTATTCTGACAATGCTTTTCATACTTTCCTGGACCTTGACAGTGTATTTTACATGGGAGTCTATGGGACAGTCACAAGCCTCCCAGTTTTCATCCAAAATATCTTAAATTGTGTTCTGAAGACAAATGAAGCTTTTACAAGTTTGGAATGACATGGGGGTAAGTGATTAATGACAAAATTTTCATTCTGGGGTGGAATATCCCTTTAATTTTTGCTGCTTCACCAGTGAGAAAAGCACCAAACTAGCACTGACCAGTATAAACCAGCTTGAAACAGCATGGAAATGTATATTGGTCTTTGCAGCAAGGCATGTGCAGGTGAGTGAGGAGAAAGAACACTTACAACTCTCTATCTCCAGAGTGCAGTTCTGCTCATCTAATGGATACCTTCTCAGATCCATCATGCAAGCGGCAGTGGTTGTGATTCTATAAACACAGAAACACGCACACACACAGGTCACAAAAAAATCAAAGCCACAATTCTATACATGCAGGTACTCACAGCTTCTACAGTTGTATATAGCAGGTATTCCATTTGCTAAACAACACTGCAGAACGTTTGTGTGTCTCATTGTAAATAAGATGAGCAAGATGCCTTCAAAAGGCTTTTAAACCAAATATAGCACAGAGCATATGAGTGGACATGAACAAATAGTACAGATCTGAATATATGAAAATGCGTGTTTTTTTTTTGTCCCATAAAAGTGGCTACTGAGTTGTAGTATTGCAAGTTGTAGTATATCTCATTTCATCCCATTCAACATGTCACTTTGCTACAAGACTAAAATGTGATGACAAATGTTTTTTGTGAGTCAATATCAATGAACATTTAAAGTGAGGTTTGGTTTCGCATCCAGGTAACGATACCATCCAGGTATTGATTTTTCCTCCTGGTAACAGCTGAAATATCATAAGTGGAAGATCATGTTCAATCCTTCTAATCTTATCTGGATGAATGCATGGCCGTGGTCAGGGGGTGCAACCAAGTGGGGCTCACTGAAGTCCTCTATGGCAGGGGTTTTCAAACAAGGGGGTACTAGTAGTAGATTATTACGGTTTCATATTTCTTGTATTCATTTTTTGTCCCAGGGCTCTGTAAATTTAAGCCACATCCTGGAAAAACATCTCACTTTTACTGTTGTTTTGTGAATTTTCACAGACAAGTGGAAAGATTTACCTACGTAGATTTTGCAACTGGTTCAAGTTGCTCACAAGGGTTTGCTGCACTAACCAAAAAAATACATTAAATACATTGCTACATTATTAAAAAAAATTGCCAATGTGACCACATATTAAACTGTGGTACTGGTAATGGACAATGTACCTTTTTACCTTTTAAAATTTCTAATAAGTTTTCTAATGTGATTGTGCCTTTACACATAACAACTGGACAGATCATTTGAGAGTTAAAATAACTCCATCATGCATTCCATTATAATATATATTCAAGTAATAAAGTTTTTATTAATAATGGTTTTGTTTTTATGTCGGTATAACACACTCTCCCTTGATTTAGATTAAAGGATCACCCCCCACATATAAGCATTTTGACATATGAGGATATAACATTGGATTGGAGTGGCTACTATGTTTCTGTGGTGCTTCCCTTCTAGAGTGGGTAAATTAAAGAGGAAACTCTGTGTCTTCATTCCATCTTCAGAGCCATTTTAATGAGAGCACACTCAAATGCCTTACCATAAATACGCAGGCTCTATTTTCTTTAATGGCATCCAGCTCAGGCAAACAAATAAAAGCCCTCCACCCATACTATCGCTCTGTCAAACTACAATATGTGCATTATATGACCAGGGAATTCCCTTGATGAACTGTAAAATGATGTTCAACGGACTGATGATGTTCCATTTGAATGAAAGGAGATAAATCATAAAAATACAGAAACAGTTCTATAAACTTTATAAGCAAGAACCATACATTAGCATATGGCTGCATTAGTCCACAGGATCTCATTTGGAACAAAACGAAAAGCTAAATTAGGCTACAGTAACTGGCTCATAGAGCACTCCAGCTGGAACAGAGGATGAAGGCATACCCATGGTCTTCCGCGTGGGAATGAGCAAAGCAGCTCATTTAGGGGGTTTAAAACTCACTAAAGGGGTTTAACAAGATAAAGGCACACATTAGCACTTATGCAATTTAGTAGGCGAGTGCACTGAGCAAAATAGGGCACGTTCTCACAATGTGTGTCCACTGAAGCTGAGTACTATCAGACTCTTCCCACAGTTGAAACGTCAAATACAACCAAATTGTGTGAAAGATAGATTTTAGTAAAAAAATAATCTACATTTTAAAGAAAAAATACATTAATTTACAATTATTATTACATTATTATAAATTATTGAATTAATTTAACAAATTAAAAAGTATGTTTTTTTAAGTATTTTATTGTATTTTAAGATGTTTGTATGTTTATTTGACACATTACTGTATATCTATTAGATATCAAAAGATGATTAATCATCAAAAACAAGTAAAAAAGAATTGAAAAAAAAAAAAAAGCAATACTGGTTGATGGCTCTGGATATGAGACCAGTTCTTACCTTAATCCATAAAGAACTGTGCCATCCGGGTGGAGGCGGATCATGCGGTTCTTCACTGTGACACCGTGGACGAAAGACTTCTTGTCATTTAGGAAATACGTGTCAGGAACCCAGAGCTGGTCAGCTACCCGGTTGTCTAGGGTAAGATTGAGAGGGATCCCAGAATATGCGAGCCGCTTGTCCCTCCAGTACTGCTGGAAATACATGGTCAGTGTGTAGTCCTGTAGAAAATTTAAAAAGAACCACTAGTAGTTGATTTTTTTCAGACAAATTTATTTTAAAAATATTGCCATCCACATTATTTAGCCATAATATTTACATCATAATTTTTCACTATTTTTTTAAAAGAAAAATGCAGAACTTATATGTATCAATGCGTTTTATTTATATGATTTATCTGTTTTTTTTTTTTTATTCAAAACATAATAAACAATGTCAAATATTGCCTATTTGTGTTTTCATATTTATTTTTGATTTGTGAACTCTCTGTGAGGAGACACGTGATTTACACAGGACCAGGTCAGAAATGACTAAATAACTTTAAAGTGACCATCACATGTGCTCTTAGCTGACAGCTTTAAAAGGGCCTTTTGTGAAAGTATTCAACTGCTCACTTTTGTTCTGGAACAACCCTTCAGGTTTTGTCCTCTTCTCTTATAGTGTCCTTGAAGGACCCAAAAATGCTGTTCAGAATTCACCCTAGATTTTGTATCAGAGCTCACATGCTCTGTTTTTCCTGAAGGGTCAAAAGTATCAAGGTCAGAAACAGAAATCCAAATACTGTGGACTTCAACAAATAGCTTTTCTGTTGTCCGAGTGATATTTACAGAAGCGTCAAAGTTGAATTGGAAACAAGCTGCCTTATGCCTACATTTTTCAAGCCTGTCTGCCATGAAGACGCTGCGTGGCCATCTCCGCGAGGCAGTCTGGTATGCGCTGGACTAACTATAGATTTCCATTACACCACCACAGTCTCAGTAGTCCACTCAACATCAGCTTGTAGAGTTATACTATATGACCTCAGCAATTCACTGTATAGAAATTCAATCAAACTAAAGCATTGGCATGATAGGCCTTATATTTGGGCCATCTCTGAGAATCAATGAATTTCTAAAAGGGCTGGAATCATGAAATTTATGGACCTTATTTGTCCTCTGGGCCAGAGCTGAACCTGGTTGAAATACAGTAGGAAGCACAAATGTGTGTACTTTGTGTGTCTGCTGAACTGCTATATTAGGTACTCATGGGTAAAATGAAGACCTGACACGCTGTCCCCCACAATGTTCACAACCTGTTGATGTAATAAGAAGTAATTCACTTACAAACATATGTTAGAACGGGCTAAGGCCCCTGAGGCTGACTTCAGAGAGTGCTAGCAGATCTGTGAAAGCAGAGGCTGTGCAAGAGACCGTGTAAGTGGAGTTCATTAGCTAACGAGATGAGGGGGGATGACATGACAGGGACACTGTCTTTATGATTACAAATGTCTGTGATCCCTGCTCTCTCACCAGGACCCATCACGTATGTGTAGGACACTATTGTTCTGTACAAAGTCTAATTCTAACTGGTCATTGGGCGAGGCTACCATATCAGCATTCATGAATGTACTAGATGAGTAAATGCCAAGGTGTGAATGTTAGTCATATCTCTCCATCTGTGACTTTCTGTCTCTTTGTCTTCATGGCTGTTTCTTTAAATGTGTTAGTATATTAGCATGTTCTGCAGCGAGGTGTCTTGAGGCTCTTGTTATGGTGAGTTCCCTGGGTCCTCACTGTGTGAGCTCAGTGATTCAGTACTATTACCCAATGTGATCCAGACAAACCAGCGAAGCCAGAAGTGATCTGAAAAATGTGGAAACAAGTGTCACTTACATGTCTGTTTAATAATGGAGTAAACAGATGCTGTCGTGCCAGCTGAGCGATTTGATACTTTTGATATCTGGGGAACTGTGATGCAGTGGTCACACAAAACATAAGGAAAGGCATCAATCATTCAATTATAGGCAAAATAGTTTAGTTTATTCAAGCTGCAAGGAGACAATAGCTAGAAATAGAGTTAAAAATCTTAGGTTGCTACATCTGAGGGTATGACTCCTCAGTAAATCCCTGTTGTTGTTCTCCACTGAGAGGTTCAAGAGAGGGATTCCCTATGATAAAGTGACACCACATTCTGACATATACACCACTTCTCCTGTGCCACAGATAAAAATAACTGATGAAATGCAAGAGAAACAAACAGAGAGACATTATTTCAAATCTGAAAGTGACAGTCTATTAATGTAGGGACTGATATCAAACACATGGGAACTCATAACAGAACTGCAGCATGGATTTACTCCTGCTGCATGCAGATTAGTTACAGTTTACACAAGATTTGTGGGAACCAGACTAGATAAAAAATATTATAAGTTAATTACTATAAGTGTATTTTTATTGTATAATAATAATAATAATAATAATAATAATAATGCTGTGAGTGACTTTATAGAATATTATTATATTATATATTATAATAATATTATATTATTATTATTATATACAATTTGGAACCACTCATGGCATATTAAAACATGAAGTTTTTGGGTAGGATAAAGCATAGTAAAGGAAAGAAAAATCCTGTCAATAAATAGATTGCATCAAATAAAATGTAAGAATTATTTAATTTATGATAGTTTTTAAATAAATCTTTATAACATTTTTATTATTATTATCTCTATATACTATACACTTTTCACCATATTTGCTACATAATACTGAATATCTAAACATGTGAGGATGAGGATCAATCATATAAAAGGAAAGAAAAATTCTGTCAATAAATGAGACCTTCTGGAAGGGTGAGGTGATAGTGTCATCAGCTGGGTGAGAAGTGTGTGCTCTCATACAAAGACAAGCTTTCAGCACGCCAGTCAGACAGCATTTACATCAACTTACCACCACCACGTCTACTGGGAATAGCAGAATAACAGCAGTAAGAAAGATTCCACTGTGCAGTGTGTGTCAGCACGGAAATTTCACTGATTCATAGTATAGGTATCTAACTTGTGAGATCATATTAAAAGCTTTTTTATGTCTATAAATAAGCAAACAAATGTTACACCTATTACATTTAAAGATGAAGCATGTAATCTTCTCTATTTTAACACTTTTTCCTAGCTTAATGTTCAGTTCTGACTGGTAAATGTAATGGGCCATAAATACATGAAATAAACTTTGCTGGTGCATTCAAGACTTTTTACATTTTTATGATGTGCTAGTCATTTTGGTGGTGTCATTTGAAGTGGTGTATATGTCAGAAGGCCTTTATTAAACCCCTGCAGCCGTGTGGAGCACTTTTTTATGTTGGATGGACACACTTTTTTAAGCTTCAAAATCTCGACTCCCATTCACTGCCACCATAAAGCTAGGAAGAGCTAGGATATTATTTAAATGAACTCTTGATTGTATTTGTCTAAAATAGAAAAAATAATATATGAGTGAGTAAATCATGGGGTAATTTTCATTTTTGGATGAACCATCCCTTTAACTTTCTTTTTTTTTTCTGTGGAACATCAAGAATTTTTTTTAACATGAAGAGTTAAATATTTGCAATTCCTGCAGTTCAGCTCCAGAAGTGTTGGACTCTTGCATCCACTGCTCAGAAATTACATCTGGCAGCTCAAGGTTCAGGTCAGTCGTTGAGCCAGTTTTCTTTCATATGATATTGATTTTCCTCCTGACATCAACGTGCTTCCTCCCATGCAAACAACAGCATGGAAGAAAAACAACTGTTGTAAAACGCACAGAAAAAAAAAGAAACTTCCTGGTAACAGTGGATGAATTAGTAAGAGCAGAGAGAGGCACTCATCTCCAGAGCTCTGTGACCCAACAGGCTGTAGTTAACACAGTGTTCATAGAGGCTGATGTCACAGCGTGATCTTGCTGCTTGCTCTCTCCATTGCCTGCTAGTGCTCTGCAGGGATAAGCCCATGGGCTCTGCAGTGGATTTTGTGTGTGTGAACGTCCTGTGTCTGTTGCGCTTAATAAGACTTTCAACAGGAGCTTGAAACTATCCAATAGGACATTTTGGGGTGATTTAAACAGTGGAAAGTCCTCTTAACACGCGGTTACATTTATAATTGAAGTGGAGAACCCCTGGCTTCACCTCACAGTCCACTTAAACTGTTTTTAGAGGGCACTTAGACCGCAACATGCCTTCAGGTCATATGACACATGCCAGTCGATGGAAGGAAATGGTTCCCAAAGCACACCTATTTATCCTAAAGGCGGAGATAATAGGCACTTAGTAAAGTTCAGAGTTAACACTTCTATACACTGATATTACGCCTGATTGAACAATTACAGGCCACAAAGCTGACTATCAAGCTAAAAATAAAGTGGGTGAGAGCAAACAAAAGACTAAATATATTAATAATTCCGGTCTCCTTGACGACGCTCTCTCTCTCTGCAAAACGCCCACACAGGCATGCTGAGCTCTGGGCCGATACCTTGTA